>NC_090343.1:51322622-51534056 GCF_035084215.1 Heptranchias perlo | reverse complement strand
TGAATAGATTCTGTCTTTGAATCCTCAAGTACACCCTCCCTTTCTAGTGCTGTAACAGTATCTTTGATCAATACTGCCACCAACCCTCTTTTTTTTCTCTCTTCCCTATCTTTCCTGAATACATTGTAGCCAGGGATATTAAGTGCCCAATCCTCCCTTGTTTGAGACAGCTCTCTGTTGCCACTATATCATCATCCCATGTGGCTGCTTGTGCTGCAGCTCACTAACCTTATTTACCACTTGCACTCCAAGCCCACCTTAGACTGCCTTGCATTCCCCCTCCCCCCCCCCCCCCCCCCAGTTCCTGAGCTGTATCTAAACTCTCTGTGGCCTCCCATAAAGGCAAGTTTTTTTTGGTCATGTGAATGAGCCATTTGGAGGAATAAACTTTGAATACCCTGTGTAGGATGCATCTGAACTAAAATAATTAACAATTAGAGCTGAGTGGGATATATTATCGCAAAGAAAATCATATGCTACTATTCATTTTCCAGAGTGAGGGAATCCAACTTAGTTTCATCAAAGACTTAGTAGCTCCAATTAAATCGAGTGATCAGGTGTTAAATTTGGCAAAGCCTCAAATCTGGTTATTGCTAAATGTTCCATTAGAGAAAACAGAAGATGAGTCTTTGAATCCATTCCTGGTTCTGTAAATTCCCCATTTGGTACATTTCTAGCAGATGGTCCTGTGTGCGAGCTCAGTGCAGATGTAATCCATAGAAAAAAAAAAGTGGAAGCTGCTTTTTAAGATGGAAATAGGCCGATGATTCCACAATAGGCTGCAGTAAGTAAGATGAGCACGGAGCCCCCAACAGAATGTTTTTGTTGTGGGGAAAAATGATTTGTAATGCAGATTTTTAGTACATTTATATTTAAATACCACTGTAATAAGATTACAAAAAATGTTCCCGTCTAATGGAGCCAAAATTTGCATGACGTTTTTGAGAAAAAAGGATTAAAGTATAAAATAAAGGCAAAAATATTAAGCAAGAATCAGCAACAGTGGGGAAAAATACAGCAGAGGGAAAAGGAGGTTCTAACTAGTTGTAAAACTACATAAGCTGAGAAAAGTAGGTAGTTTTTGCTCTCCAATCAGTGAAATCAGAAAATTCTAAATAGAGAACAAAAGTTAGGAAATTAATCAGATATGGGTGCCTCACCCTTTTTTTACAAGGGAAGCCTTGTACAAGGAGGTTTGAAAATGTACCACCCCAAGGTACGACTTATCTTCAAGTTTCATACAGGACAGGTGGTGTCTGTCAATGAAAAACTGATGCATCTGTGACTCAAAGAACAGCTGGCTCTATTAGCTTAGCATATGGTTCGAGAAAAGGGCCCTCCTTTATTCAGAAGGAACTGATTGTCTTCAATAGTTAAATTGGCAGCAAAGTAACCGTCTGAAGGCACCAGGAACGAAGATTTGTATGTATTCGTATGTGTAAGTATGCAACATGTGATACACTAGGGATTGAGTGGCATATAGGTTAAATAGAGGTTTTTTTTCCAAATGTGACACACCAAAATTCTTTCAACCACAGTCTGTAGCATATGGCTTTGGTTTAGAAGAAGTAAAAATTCAATGAGCTGAAAAGAATGAGAGAATCACAATGGTGGAATATTCCTTCACACATTATTCCAGTGTTAAAACCAGATGGAAGCATTAAGAGTTTGTGGAAAGTATAAGTTGGCTGTAAATCAGGATTTAGAAATCCCTGAATATCCAATGACTAAGCCTGAAGCACTATTTTCTCAGCTGTTTGAAGTACTAAAATTTTGTGTTGGTAGAGGAAACCTCCCATCGATATGTCAACAATAGTACTCTGAAGATTTATATTTGTTTACTATTTGGTGTTGCTGAAGCTTATGCTGTATTTCAAGGAACCATTGATAAAGTTTTAGGATGATGTTCTGGATGACTTGTTTGTGGCAGGGCTAGATGAGATGGAACTTAGAAACTAAAATGTAACAAATCAAAATGTTCTCTCCAATATTTGGGATTTTTTTTGGTAATGCTGAAGACCTCTCCATGTCCCGAGTTGGTTGAAGCTGCTGGAAAATGTGACTTAAACTAATCTTGGGCTAGGGCATGACTATATGATCATTCTGAATGTTAACCATTGGCTGTCCTTTTTAAAGGTTGCTTCGGAAGGGTGAGGCATGGAATTGAACTCGAGTGTATGGCAGTTTTCAGTGTGTTACAATTTACCAAGTGCTCACTGGCTTACAGATTCACTGCTGTCATTTTGCATTCTTTCAAAGGGACTGAAGGAAGGTCAATAGCATATGCCTCTGTCATTGATCTCTGGTAAGAGTAATGGGTATCATGTGGTCAATAGAAAGTCCATCAATATCTGTATAGTACATTTATTTTGGTGACTGATCTAGAACCACTTATTGATACTGGGACCAAACAGTTCTCAGCCTCCAAACTGAAAAGACGGGCATAGAGTTGTAAGCTTATTCCTATTCAGGACTAGGGATAGGCGATTGAGGTGTGTGCTGTGTGTGATCTTTGGATCAGTTTGGTTGGAAGATCAAGTGCAGTACACCCCTGAAACACACTCATTCAATTCTGGCAGGTGAGACTCAACACCCAAAGTACAAAGTTGGAAAGTTACCTCTACAGTATAGGCCTAGCTATCAAAATGATGATCGATTTATCTAGTGTCCTTGGTATAAAAGTCTGAGAGCAATTATAAGTGGAGGTTCCTACCTTTTTGAAATGTGGAGCCAACTGTTCTGTATGTTGGAAGTACTGGACCTGGTAATCATGCCAAGTAAAATTATCCAAGCTACGCTTGAAGGCAGACCCGTCACAAATTTTGCATCTTGCACTACAAGGCTGGATGTAGATGAGGAGGGTGAGATGTAACTGCATTACAGGAAATAGAATTAACTACAATAAAGCCTTCTGCTGTGGGGATTGTGAGTTATCATACCAGTATCAGGAACAGCTAATTACATGTCAGTCACCCTGAGATTGTGCCCTTCAAAGCTCTGACCAGGATGCAAGTTTGGATTATGTTGACCAGATGGTGCTTGATTATTCACCTAGTGGTGACATGTCCAGCTCATCCCTGGATTTGGCCTTGAGATTATGGCAATGATCCATTTTGAATTCAGAGTTTTCCTGTGACTGGTACATTGCCAGTGACATTGCCTACAGATTGTTGAATATAATTTTTATCTATAGACGAACCAGCGAGACGAGTTGGGTGACATCCTTCAGAAACTCTGTAGAGCCACCTAGTAACATAGAAAATAGGAGTAGGCCATTCGGCCCTTCGGGCAGCTCCGCCATTCAAAATGATCATGGCTGATCGTCTGACTCAGTACCCTGTTCCTGCTTTTTCCCCATATCCCTTGATCCCTTTAGCATTAAGAAATATATCTATCTCCTTGAATACATCTAATGACTTGGCCTTCACTGCCTTCTATGGTAGAGAATTCCACAGGTTCACCACCCTCTTGAGTGAAGAAATTTCTCCTCATCTTGGTTCTAAATGGCATACCCCGTATCCTGAGACTGTGACCCCTGGTTCTGGACTCCCCAGCCATCGGGAACAGCATCCCTGCATCTCATCTGTCTAGTCCTGTTAGAATTTTATATGTTTCGATGAGATCACCTCACATTCTTAACTCAAGTGAATATAGGCCTAGTCGACCCAATCTCTCCTCATATCAGTCCTGCCATCCCAGGAATCAGTCTGGTAGACCTTATTGCACTCCCTCCATGGCAAGGACATCCTTCCTCAGATAAGGAGACCAAAACTGCACACAATACTCCAGATGTGGTCTCACCAAGGCCCGATATAACTGCAGTAAGACATCCCTGCTCCTGTACTCAAATCCTCTTGCAATGAAGGCCAACATACCATTCGCCTTCATAACTGCTTGCTGCACCTGAATGCTTGCTTTCAGCGACTGGTGTACAAGGACACCCAGGTCTCGTTGCACCTCCCCTTTTCCCAATCTATCACCATTCAGATGATCTGCCTTTCTGTTTTTACAACCAAAGTGGATAACCTCACATTTATCCACGTTATACTGCATCTGCCATGTTCTTGCCCACTCACCCAACTTGTCTAAATCACATTGGAGCCTCTTTACATCCTCCTCACAGCTTACATTCCACCTCAGCTTTGTGTCATCTGCAAACTTGGAAATGTTACATTTAGTTCCCTCATCCAAATCATTGATATATATTGTGAATAGCTGGGGCCCAAGCACTGATCCCTGCGGTACCCCACTAGTCACTGCCTGACACCCGGAAAAAGACCCGTTTATTCCTACTCTCTGTTTCCTGTCTGTCAACCAATTCTCAATCCATGCCAGTATATTACCCCCAATTCCACATGCTTTAATTTTGCACACTAATCTCTTGTGTGGGACCTTATCAAAAGCCTTCTGAAAATCCAAGTACACCACATCCACTGGTTCTCCCCTATCTATTCTACTAGTTACATCCTCAAAAAAACTCCAGTAGATTTGTTAAGTATGATTTCCCTTTCATAAATCCATACTGACTTTGTCCAATCCTGCTAATGCCCTCCAAGTGTCCTGTTACCACATCTTTTATAATAGACTCTAGCATTTTCCCCACTACTGATGTTAGGCTAACTGGTCTGTAATTCCCTGTTTTTTTTTCTCCCTTTTTTAAATAGTGGGGTTACATTTGCCACCCTCCAATCTGTAGGAACTGTTCCGGAGTCATAGAATTTTGGAAGATGATCACCAATGCATCCACTATTTCCAGGGCCACTTCCTTTAGTACTCTGGGATGTAGATTATCAGGCCCTGTAATTTCCCTAGCACTTTTTTTAACTAATACTGGTTTCCTTCAGTTCCTCCCTCTCACTAGACCCTTGGTTCCCTAACAATTCTGGGAGGTTATTTGTGTCCTCTGTGAAGACAGAACCAAAGTATGTGTTTAATTGTTCTGCCATTTCTTTGTTCCCCATTATAATTTCCCCTATTTCTGACTGTAAGGGACCTACATTTGTCTTCACTAATCTTTTTCTCTTGACATATTTATAGAAGCTTTTGCAGTCAGTTTTTATGTTCCCTGCTAGTTTACTCTCATACTCTCTTTTTCCCCTCTTGATCAATCACTTTGTCCTCCTTTGCTGAATTCTGAACTGCTTCCAATCCTCAGGCTTGCCGCTTTTTCTGGCAATTTTATATGTCTCCCCTTTGGATCTAATAGTATCCCTAATTTCTTTTGAAGCCACGGTTGAGCCACCATTCCTGTTTCATTTTTGCACCAGACAGGAATGAATAATTGTTGTAATTCCTGCACATGTTCTTTAAATATTAGCCATTGCCTATCCACTGTCATCCCTTTTAGTAAAGTTCCCCAATCTATCATAGCCAACTCACACCTCATACTTTCGTAATTTCCTTTATTTAGATTGAGGACCCCAGTTTCAGATTCAACTACTTCACTCTCCATCTTAATGAGGAATTCTATCATGTTATGATCGCTCTTCCCTAATGGATCCCGCACAACAAGATTGTTAATTAATCCTTTCTCATTGCACAATACCCAGTCTAGGATCGCCTGTTCTATAGTTGGTTCCTCAACGTATTTGTCTAGAAAACAGTCACGTACACACTCCAGGAATTCCTCCCCCACAGTATTATTGCTAATTTGGTTTGACCAATCTTTCTGTAGATTAAAGTTACCCATGATTATAGTTGTACTCTTGCATGTGTCTCTAATTTCCTGTTTAATGCCCTCCCCTACATCTCCACTACTGTTTGGGGGCCTGTAGACAACCCCCACCAACATTTTCTGCCCCTTGGTGTTTCTTAGCTCCACTCGTACAGATTCCACATCGTGATTTTCCGAGCCAATATCCTTCCTCACTATTGCATTGATTTCCTCCTTTACTAACAACGCTACCCCACCTGCTTTCCCTTTTTGCCTGTCCTTCCTAAATATTGAATACCCCTGGATGTTCAGTTCCCATCCTTGGTCACCCTGAAGCCATGTCTCCGTAATCGCAACTATATCATAACCGTTAATATCTATCTGCGCTGTTAATTCATCTGGCTTATTGGGAATGCTCTGCGCATTTAGACACAATGCCTTTAGACTTGTCTTTTTAAGATTGCTAGTCATCTTGGTTTTATTTTGTACTATGGCCCTATTTGTTTTTCACCCTTGTTTTCTCTGCCTTCTATTGTTGCTTCTTCCCTGGTTAGAGTCTGTAGCTACATCATGAAGGTTGGCCTAGCAAAGTTAGGAAATGTTCTAGTAGTTTTCCAGTCCACAAAAGTGACAATGGGAAGTAAGATTTGTGGGTAAGAAATGTATGCTCCACATAAGATTTTTGATAATATATAGATGGATGCAGTATCCAATGGCTCTGAAATCATTCATATACCGTCCATAAGTGCTGGTGCCAGCATTAATGTTTTGATTCGACTCATGGTTCGCCAGAAGAACTGACTTCAGATAATGGTTCTCTGTTTACATCTCTTGTAAAGCATAATGGAATATAGCACACCTGATCCTCAGCTTACCTCGTGAGAGGGAATGTTTTCTTCGAACTTTGAAGCAGGTAATGATGACAGTGAAGTCTGAATTGGGACTGGTGACTGAGAAGGTGTTCCCTTTTCTATTATATGGAACCACACCACCCAGCACTACAGAGTTTGCAGTTGCTGAATTGTTGGTTAAACAGCTGTGTCTCAGGTTAGATGTGAGTTCTAACCTTACTAGTACTATTCACAACCAGGTAATGCCCCTGGAGAATAAAAACACAACCTGTGGAGATTGGGTGCTGGTATTGGTTTTGTGTTTACTGGAATACGGTGAAAGTTTAGGATGCTGGAGTGGCTTAATCACATCCAAATTGGGGACTTCACATCGAAAAGACATTGATCAAATCCTGGATCAATCAGAAACAAAACTTATGGATCACCTTCAGGTGTTGTCTCAGTTAATTCAGTCGGCAAGGCACGAACTGAAGAAAAGTCTGTGGAGTTATCAAAGCCAGTTTAATGACACCAACTGAGACATGTAAGGTTCCATCACCAATAAATTCATTCCGATTTAGCGGAGATGTCCTGAGCAAAACTTCAAACCTAGGTTATTGAAAGTATATAGATGTGTTTAACCATTGCTGGATACAGACCTTCCCTACTACACCACACATGATGCTGATAAAATAGGAATTGTAATTTACTGTATTTTGAAACTGGTTGAATTGTGTACAGTAGTAGTGTATGACTGAAGATAACCAAGTTAATTTTGGATAATATTTTAGGGAGAGAGATAACTGGGGTTAAAAGGATGTTAATATGGGACCACTAAACTCTGAGTGTGACCTTTCTTGGAGACAGGATTCTGTGAATGAGTCACTGAAGTCCGAGAAGTAAACTATTTGGAGAGCCCTTGTGAATGTCATTGTAAATTATAAAACACTACAGAAAACCACATGAACTTTAGCAAAAGCAAAATGCTGCAGATGCTGGAAATCTGATATAAAACCAGAAAATGCTGGAGAAGCTCAGCAAGTCAGGCAGCATCTGTGGAGAAAGAAACAGTTGACGTTTCAGATCGATGATCTTTCGTCAGAACTGGAAGATGTTAAGAGTTAAAGTTTTTGAGCAAGTACAGAGCCAGGGAAAGGGAGGGGAGGAAAGAACATTGAGACCTTCCCTTGATAGGGTAGAGGGCATGAGTGATTAAGGCAAGGAAGACAGTAATGGATCAGTTTGAGAAACAAAAGAGTAGCTGTTAATGGCAGCAGCAGAACCATTACCAACACTAGCTGACCAAAAAAATGGTTATGATCTGAAGCTTTTGCTCAGTGTTGAGTCCGGAAGATTGTAAAGTGCCTAAACGAAAGATGAGGTGCTATTCCTCAAGCTTACGTTGAGCTTCACTGGAACAGAGTAAGAGGCTGAGGACAGAGCGGTCAGAGTAGGGGAATTAAAATGGCAAGTGACCGGCAGGTCAGGGTCATGCTTGCGTACAGAGTGGAGCTGTTCAGCAAAGCGATCACCCAGCCTGTTTGGTCTCCCCAGTGTAGTGGAGACCACGTTGTGTGCAGTGGATACAGTATACTAAATTGAACAAATAAACTGCTGGTTGGGTGGAATTTAATTTGGAAACTACCTGGAATAAGTCGGCGCTGGAGACAGTTGCTGAGGAAAAGGATGTGGCTGTGAAAGCAAGTTTTTGAAGAAACCTGATCAAACATGAGGGAAACAGAAAGCAATGAAGGTGAGAAGGTAAAAGAGACAAACGGAAATCCCGACGGAGAGAAGAGAAGTACCTATATGAAAGATGAGGTGCTGTTCGTCGAGCTTATGTTGAACTTCATTGGAACGGAGTAAGAGGCTGAGGACAGAGGGGTCAGAATAGGGGAATTAAAATGGCAAGTGACCGGCAGGTCAGGGTCATGCTTGCGGACAGAGCGGAGGTGTTCAGCAAGGTGATCACCCAGTCAGTGTTTGGTCTCTCCAATGTAGAGGAGACCACATTGTATGCAGTGAATACAGTATATTAAATTGAAAGAAATACAAGTAAATCGCTGTTTCACCTGGAAGGAGTGTCTGGGGCCCTGGATGGTGGGAAGGGAGGAGGTGGAAGGGCAGTTGTTAATCTCCTGCGCTTGCACAGGAAGGTGCCGTGGGGAGGAGAGCGGGTGATGGAAGAGTTGTCTAGGGCGACGCAGAGGGAGCAGTCCCTTCGGAGGGGAAGATGTGTTTGGTGGTGGGATCACCATCATCCCTTTTGTCATTTAATCACTCCTGCCCTCTACCCTATCTCAGACCTTCCCTTTTGTTCTTTCCTCTCCTCCCCCTTTCCCTGGCTCTGTACTTGCTCAAAAACGTTAACTCTTTAACTTCTCTCAGTTCTGACGAAAGGTCTTAGACCTGAAACGTTAAGTCTGTTTCTTTCTCCACAGATGCTGCCTGACTTGCTGAGCTTCTCCAGAATTTTCTGTTTATTTCAGATTTCCAGCATCCACAATATTTTGCATTTGATTGTGTTTAATTCACGGCCATTTCTCTTCCAGGAATGCCCCACCTTGAAGTTCTGCTCTTCTCTCCGACGGGATTTCCGTTTCTCTTTTACCTTCTTCACCTTCATTGCTTTCTGATTCCTTTCTCATGTTTGATCAAGTTTCTTCTAAAACTTGCTTTCACAGCCACATCCCTTTCCTCAGCAACTGTCTCCAGCTCTGACATATTCCAGGTGGTTTCCAACTTAAATTCCACCCTTTGTGTTTCGGATCCACTCGTGATTACAGATATCTTAATGATGATCAGCGTTCCTCGAACCACTGCTCTCACCGCTTCCTGAGATCCACGCTCAATGCCATGCGCTGCCACGTGCACACTCTCGACCTCTCTCCAGCAGCACCCTCGCTATTTTAAAGCTGTCCTGGTCCGCGGTTCCATTTCATCCTTCGCCTCATCCGGCCCTATAACACAAAACTTTTTGTCTTCCTTTCAGATGTCAAGGACCACAAGCTTCAATAACTCAAGTGCCAGTGCCCCTCCAGACCCTCCTTCCCCTTCACTTTCCTCTGACCCCATCCCTCCCTCCAATCTCACCCTTTGTCGTGTTTTCACTATCCTCTCTGATCTTTCTCTCTCTCTGACCCTGAACAATCAGTCCTCTCCGACACCTCCCCTTGGACCATGACCCTACCGCCGAACATCAAGCCATAGTTTCCCAGACCGTCACTGACCTCATCTCCTCTGGAGATCTCCCTCCACTCCCCCCCCCCCCCCCCCCCCCCCCCACCCACAGTCTTCAAACTCATAGTCCCTCAGTCCCGTACAGCCCACTTCTACCTCCTTCTCAAGATCCACAAACAGGACTGCCCTGGGAACATAAGAAATAGGAGCAGGAGTAGGCCAATCGGCCCCTTGAGCCTGCTCCGCCATTCAATAAGATCATGGCTGATCTGATCCAAACCTCAAATCTAAATTCATGTCCAATTTCCTGCCCTCTCCCCGTAACCCCTAATTCCCTTTACTTCTAGGAAACTGTCGATTTCTGTTTTAAATTTATTTAATGATATAGCTTCCACAGCTTCCTGGGGCAGCAAATTCCACAGACCTACTACCCTCTGAGTGAAGAAGTTTCTCCTCATCTCAGTTTTGAAAGAGCAGCCCCTTATTCTAAGATTATGCCCCCTCGTTCTAGTTTCACCCATCCTTGGGAACATCCTTACCGCATCCACCCGATCAAGCCCCTTCACAATCTTATATGTTTCAATAAGATTGCCTCTCATTCTTCTGAACTCCAATGAGTAGAGTCCCAATCTCCTCAACCTCTCCTCATATGTCCGCCCCCTCATCCCCAGGATTAACCGAGTGAACCTTCTTTGTACTGCCTCGAGAGCAAGTATGTCTTTTCTTAAGTATGGAGATCAAAACTGTATGCAGTATTCCAGGTGCGGTCTCACCAATACCTTATATAACTGCAGCAATACCTCCCTGTTTTTATGTTCTATCCCCCGAGCAATAAAAGCCAACATTCCGTTGGCCTTCTTGATCACCTGCTGCACCTGCAAACTAACTTTTTGATTTTCTTGCACTCGGACCCCCAGATCCCTTTGTACTGCAATACTTTCCAGTTTCTCGCCATTAAGATCATAACTTGCTCTCCGATTTTTCCTGCCAAAGTGCATAACCTCACATTTTCCAATATTGTATTGCATCTGCCAAATCTCCGCCCACTCACCCAGCCTGTCTATATCCCCTTGTAGGTTTTTTATGTCCTCCTCACTCTCTACTTTCCCTCCCATCTTTGTATCATCTGCAAACTTTGACATGTTGCACTCGGTCCCCTCCTCCAAATCGTTAATATAGATTGTAAAGAGTTGGGGACCCAGCACCGACCCCTGCGGAACACTACTGGTTGCCAGTCCGAGAATGTACCATTTATCCCAATTCTCTGCTTCCTGTCAGATAACCAATCCTCCACCCATGCCAGAATATTATCCCCATCGTTTCAGCCTATTCTTGCCCCCGGAACTTATTTCCGCCTATCTTGACTTTCTTGTCTCCCCTTGTCCAGTCTTTTCCAACCTACATCCGCGACTCTTCTGATGCCCTCGGCTTAACAGTTTTCAGTTCCCCGGCCCTAACCGTCTCCTTTTCACCATGGATGTCCAGTCCCTCCACCGCCATTCCCCGGCAGGCGGCTTGCGGGCTCTCCGTTTCTTCCTTGAACGGAGGCCCAACCACCACCATCCTCCTCCGCCTGGCTGAACTTGTTCTTATGTTGAACAACTTCTCCTTTGACTCCACTCCCTTCAAATAAAAGGTGTCACTCTGGGAATCCTATGGGTTCCAGATATGCCTGCCTTTTTGCGGCATACATGGAACATTCCTTGTTCCAGTCCTACTCGGGTCCCCTCCCTCACTTTTTTCCGGTACATTGATGACTGTATCGGTGTCACTTCCTGCTCTCACCCCGAACTGGAAAATTTTATCAACTATGCTTCTAATTTGCACCCTTCACATGGTCCATCTCCGACTCTTCCGTTCCTCAACTTTTCTATCTCCATCTTTGTGGATAGGCTGTCAACCAATATCTATTATAAGCCCACCGACTCCCACAGCTACCTTGATTACACTTCCTCCCACCCTGCTTCTTGTAAGGATTCAGTTCCCTTCTCCCACTTTCTCCGGCTCCATTGCATCTGTTCTGACGATACCACCTTCCGCACCAGTGTTTCCGATTTGTCTTCCTTTTCCCTCAACCGAGGATTCCCCTCCACTGTCGTTGAGTGTCCGTTCTATTTCCTTGTCCTCACCTTCCACCCCACCTATCATCCTCTGCCATTTCTACCACCTCCAGCAGGATCCCACCACCAAACACATCTTCCTCTTTTCTCCCCTTTCAGTGTTCCGAAGGGACCGCTCCCTCTGCGACACCCTAGTCCACTCTTCTGACACCCGCTCTCCTCCCCATGGCACCTTGCCGTGTGAACGCAGGAGAAACAACACCTGCCCCTTCACCTCCTCTCTTCCCACCGTCCAGGGCCCCAAACACACTTTCCAGGTGAAACAGAGGTTTACTTGTACTACTTTCAGTTTAATAAAACTGTATTCGCTGCTCACAATGTGGCCTCTACATTGGGGAGACCAAACGCAGACTGGGTGATCGCCTTGCTGAACACCTCTGCTCTGTCTGCAAGTGTGATCCTGACCTCCCCCTTTCCCTGGCTCTGTCCTTGCCATTTTAATTCCCTTATTCTGCCCCTCTGGCCTCAGCCTCTTACTCTGTTCCAATGAAGCTCAACGTAAACTTGAGGAACAGCACCTCATCTTCCGTTTAGGCACTTTACAACCTTCTGTACTCAACATTGATTTCAATAACTTCAGATCATAACCACTGCTCCCATTTTTTCGGTCAGCAGGTGTTTCTTAACCTGTCCCATTGCCACCTTCCTTTCCTTGCACCATCATCCCTTTTGCCATTTAATCACTCATGCCCTCTACCCTATCACAGACCTTCCCTTTTGTTCTTTCCTCCCCACCCCTCCCTCCTCCCCCTTTCCCTGGCTCTGTACTTGCTCAAAAACTTTAACTCTTAACATCTTCCAGTTGTGACGAAAGGTCTTCGACCTGGTACTTTAACTCTGTTTCTTTCTCCACAGACGCTGCCTGACTTGCTGAGCTTCTCCAGCATTTTCTGTTTTTATTATTAATGAACTTACTTTACTCAGCGGCTCCAAAAGCCAATTAAAACCAGCTAAATCTAGGTGTATGTGGATCTAGTTCATAGTTGTATTCTCTTACAATAGTTTAAATTTTCAAGTTGCCTACTTTATGCTGGAACCTTTCCATGTAATTTGGTGACCCACTGTTTTCAACAGTGTCTGCTGCCCTCTTCTAGGAAACTTCATGCAAGACCATAATAGGCCTTATAGCTCCAGATATGTGACCAGGTTGCAGATTCCGTTAAGTTTCTACGCAGTGATTTTGCTGGACTAAGTCCATCTTGGGGAGGTGGTCACAACATGCAGTAAAGTTGAAGACCACAGGTTATTCTGCGGCGAGTGACTCACCTCCTGACTCCCCAAAGCCTTTCCACCATCTACAAGGCACAAGTCAGGAGTGTGATGGAATACTCTCCACTTGCCTGGATGAGTGCAGCTCCAACAACACTCAAGAAGCTCGACACCATCCAAGATAAAGCAGCCCGCTTGATTGGCACCCCATCCACCACCCTAAACATTCACTCCCTTCACCACCGGCGCACTGTGGCTGCAGTGTGTACCATCCACAGGATGCACTGCAGCAACTCGCCAAGGCTTCTTCAACAGCACCTCCCAAACCCGCGACCTCTACCACCTACAAGGACAAGGGCAGCAGGCGCATGGGAACAACACCACTGCACGTTCCCCTCCAAGTCACACACCATCCCGACTTGGAAATATATCGCCGTTCCTTCATCGTCGCTGGGTCAAAATCCTGGAACTCCCTTCCTAACAGCACTGTGGGAGAACCGTCACCACATGGACTGCAGCGGTTCAAGAAGGCGGCTCACCACCACCTTCTCGAGGGCAGTTGGAGATGGGCAATAAATGCTGGCCTCGCCAGCGACGCCCACATCCCGTGAACGAATAAAAAATATTCCCCCTATTCCCAAGTTCTGAAATGTGTCATCATCCATGTGTTATACCAGTTCATGCTTCAGTAGAAGGGACAAAGTTTCTTGCTCCTGTGACATTCCCAAGTATTTATGCAGCGGCTCCAAAAGCCACCTGAAACCAGCTAGGTCTGGGTGTATGTGGATCTATTTCATAGTTGTATATGAACTCCATCTTGGTCTGTCCCCTGATCTATAAAAACAGTTGTCTTTTCAGATTTCCAGCTAAAAGTTTACTCCTGTCCTGAGAGTTGATTTTTTTTTTCATTTATACAAATTCTCTCAACCATGTTTGAAGCCAAAAGCTGCCATTGACATAAAGATCTTATTGCTCAAGGTTTTTTTGTGCGTGTTCCCTATTTAAAGATTTGGGGGACTCTGTGCCTTAGTAATGGCAACTCCTTGACTCACATGGCAGAGTTCATCAGATTCAGGAGACAATAGACCTTTAACTCATCCCCTTCTGAGGAACAATTATTTCACTCCTGAAATAGAGGGATTCTAATCCTCACTTCATTTCTGTGGGAATAGACTGTGGATTCTTCGATCTCTGTACTGAGTGATTTTGGATAATAAACCACATTATTTTATATTAGGATCTGCTATTTCACATCAAGTTTTCAGGGGCAGTCGTTTGATGAACATGACCACTAGTTGGCCCAGTGTCCGTTGGCCCTGCCCCAATGAACGTTTGTAAAGCCACCATATGGATTACTGCAAACTCACCACCCCCCCCCCCCCACCCACCAAGTGGAAAAAAAACTTCCCTTTTTATTACATTGCTTCCTGGATTTTTGGCTCGGGATAGCTTCAGTTCTAGTCGAGCAGACCAGAAACTTGTGTTGGTCTGAGTTCATTGGTGAAACAAAAAAGATGGACAATTAACGAACTTGCATTTTGTAAAGAACAAATGTGGGGAGGCAAAAAAACATTATTATGGAAAGAAACTGCACAGATTAATGGTGTGCCACCATTTTTGTCAGCACTGCCCTCTCCTTTCTCTGGGCCATGTCAATCTGCTCATGGTGTTTTGTAAGCAGGAGTTTTGAGGTGCACAGAAGTGGTTTGGATTTATTTGCTTGTTCATGATGCCCCTCTCTGGTTGAGACTGGGAAATCAGTGAGAGATATGTTGATGGATGGGCATGAATTCATCTCTTTAGGATGAAGACTGTTGATGTGCTAAACGATATAGCTGTGGTTCTCACTATTTGTGTCCTCCCAGGAGAAAAGGTCTTGTATCTTTTGATTCTTTATGGATTCTAGTTAGCCTGTTGATTACAGTTTAAGTATATAACTTTAAATTATAATGATACCGTCATGTATTGAAAATAATGAATCCACACTTAAATCACAAGTTGTGTTTAGTTAAAGATACTCTTACTAGCTGTGAAATAACGTGTGACTTGTCGTCTTAGTTTGAGGGGTTAGTAATGGCGCCACCTTGAGAGCTGAGAGTTTTTGCAGTATTCTGTACTGAAGATCTGGCCTTGCACAAGTATGTAGTAAAGTAGCATTAATACTCTCATTGCACTTATTGCTGTTTGGGATCATCTAGCATGCTCGGAATCGGGAAATTTTATGTACATCAACTGATCCATCTGATTACAAGCCTAAAATTTTGGCTGGAGGACGGGAGGACATTGGAGTCTAGAAATAGTAAAAGTGTGGATACGAAGCATGGAAGTAAATGGATGTGGTGATGATAGGCTTGGTGGCTGAGTCTTTGCATCACCTGGTTCAATCTGATGGAGTCGGTGACAAGGACCAGAGTTATGGCGGGGGCTGAAGAGGATGGCTTTGGACTTAGAGGACCATTTAACTCCTCCATGATTTGATGTCTGTCGGGCAGTTTGACAGCAGAGAGGTGGTTAAGAGTTTGAGGGAATTGGTGGAGAGGTAGAGTTGGTGTAATCGGCGACATGTGGAAATTGGCCCCTAAACAATTCCTGATTTTTTTTAAACTAAATATTGAAAATGTAGAAAATCCATTTTTTTTCTCGTGACTGTTGGTGTAATTGAATTTCTGTTGTATTGGATTATTTCTCATAGATCTTTGTCATATTGAATATTTAAACATGGAAAATAGTAAATGTGTCAATGCCATGTTGCAGAGATAAAAGGTGAAAAGTCGTGGGACATGCGACGATGAAACAGACCTTCCTTTACCAAAAGACTTAAGTTTCTGTGAAGATGATTTGGCCAGCATAAAGTTTTTAAGGAAAAGCTTGGGTTGTTTCTGAGCCCATTTTGAGGGTGACCTTCACGTAAATTACATGTTGAATATATTTTGCCTGTTTGGGAGGTGCAGTAACTGCATTTTTAGTAGCATTGAAGTTTTAACTTCTGTTTGCAAACTGGGAAGCTAAAGCACAACGAGGGGGTCCATGCATGAGTGGCAGGCTACACAACCTGCTCGCATTGCAGAAGTGTCCAGAAATTCGCTCCTGATTTAAGACAAGATTGTATATATGAAACAATAGACATCAGTGAGCACTGGAGCAACTCCACCATAGCAATTAGCGAGTTCAGAACCTTTCCAGTATAAACATGTATATTTTATTGCTTTCCCAAATTTTCCTGGTTTGGCGTATTGGTGAATGTCACCAGGCTTTGCCGCTTGTCGGTGGAAGGGGACCCGGGCCTTGCCGCTTGTCGGTGGAAGGGGACCCGGGCCTTGTCGGTGGAAGGGGACCCGGGCCTTGCCGCTTGTCGGTGGAAGGGGACCCGGGCCTTGCCGCTTGTCGGTGGAAGGGGACCCGGGCCTTGCCGCTTGTGTTACAAAAAGTGCAGATCGTTCAAGGAATGAATCTGAATGTCGAGTGAACATGGACAAACCCCACCCCAAATTTAGGATCGGTATTGTCTGGCGGGCTCTGGCCTCTTGGTCTAGGGAATAATGTGTGCCAATGTTCTAACATCTTGCAAAGAAAATAATTGAGACCTGTATATTGGAACTCTATTCAATAAATGGGAACTTTGCACAGTGTCCCAGTACCCTGCTGACTAAACTATTAACTACACAAGAATACACAAGGACCACTTACCCTACTGAATAAGTCCATACATGCCGTATGTTGTCCTGCTGTTGAATTAACTTCTGTTAGTCCAACAAATGTGAGTGATGGTTTCACCTTCTAGAATATGCTATTGTACCAAAAGTACTTGAGAATTTATTTTCCTAAAAGCGCCCTCATTAGTAGTTTCACTTTATTGGGCTGTGATCCCTTGGTGTTAGTGATGTTACATTGCTGAGATGCTCATCTATTCTCGTTTGCCTTAAGCTTGTGGACTTGATCGGTTGAATAGTTATTAATGTAAGTCTAGTTATCTTTACTGTGCCAATGATCATATAGGTCTAGACTTTCAGCTGCCACCCCGCTTTGGTGTTTGGTGGGTCTGGGTGAAGGTGGATGTACTGCCATATATGGGCAGGTGTAGCTTAATTCTATGCAAATTGGGGAGATTTGTAATTCCCTCATGATTTTGAGTCTGGAGTGCTGGATGCAAGGGACACCTGTTACACCCAGGAGTTCGGGGGTGGGGTCTGAATAACTTTTCCTGGAGCAAGTGCCTGTACAAGCAGAGAGCGTCACTTTGCACAGGCTGAAGAGGATGACAATTTTTTTTTTAGAAAGTTCACACTTTAGCTGGCTGCATCCCAGTGTTGTGGGAGTTCAAGGCGGCTAGCAAAACCCTGTCCCACTTCAGAGTTCCCGTTTCCTGTATTTAGATGACCCCAAGGCTGTAAGTTCAGCCAGGGTCAAGGGAGTACCTCCTTTTGGGGGGGGGTCCTGCCCTAGTCGAGATTCGCTCCAACCAAAGGGAGCTGGAAAGTCAAGGCCACAATGTTCAGGTGTGTCCACATTGGATAAGCTGTAGGCTTCTTTGCCTGTTATTCAACTGTATGTTACTGTTATAATATCAGTTTTTGAGTTGCCGCTTTCTCCTTTCAACTGTCAGACTGTGCTTTCCAATTGCGTCTTCTCCCCTACAAATAGCGCACTTCTTTCCAAGTCCTGTCTTTGCAGAGGTAACTCAGCCCAGGATTAACAATTTCCTTTTAATTGCAGTAAACAGCACAGTTGTCTTTTCTGCTGGTATGTCCTATGTATTCAATCTCCTTCAAATAGCAGAAATATCAAACACAAGACTAGTGTTGTACAGGCTAAAATAACTTTAGGGTTTATTTAACAATTAACACAAACACACAGGCATTAGGATTATCAAAACTAGGGATATCCGAGGTAGGTGAATAAACAGCACACCAGGCAATGTTCTTGTACTGTATGGAAAGCCTGTTAGTGTCAATCAGATGTGTCAGACTATTTTCTACTGGAGAAAAAGCAAACACTTTAAATAGTCTCAAGCTCCTTCCACCCCACCCTTTTGCTGCCTTTTCTGTTCCTTGGATGCTGCCTCCTCCAGGTCTGAGTGTTGACTCAGAATTGATCTCTGTCCCCAGCATCAAAAAGTTCAGCCTTTAAACTCCCCTGATGGCAGAATTTCCTGTCCACTGACCAGTCAACGATGGTCCCTCCAATGTTCTAACATTTAATGCAATATATTATGAAAAGCATCACAGAACCCTAGTGAGGAATTTTGACACATTCCGAATCAAACGACAGGTGCACTCTTAGCGAATACATCTGGCTCTAAATATTTACATTTCCAACCCACGATTCACAGTTTAACCCAGCGACCAGACTGTTAACAGACTAATGTATGAGCCAGTAGCCTTGGACAGGTGAAGCCGTCTGGGATGCTACAGAATATTCAGAGCTATTTTAACATTATCTTTCAATTAAGTAAGCAGATACACAACCATCAAGACATGTTTTCAATTTTCATCACAGCTGTAGTCTTTAATTTGGCCAATCTACATCCAATAAAGTAATCTTTTTATCTGTCAGTTTTCAGACTATATAGTGGGATATAAGTCCTGTGTTGTCATTGTTTTAACTATAAAGTGCTGGATACTGCCAGCTTGGTTATGATTATCCTGTTTTCAATTTTTTTTTAGGTTGCATAGAATTAATGTTCAATTAGCTCGATTGTCTTGGGATTTAACAGAAGGAAGTTTTACAACTACAAAAACAGCAAAATCAAATTCCCGCTCACGTTTCCAGAGTAAAGATGTTTACAGGGCTGCCTGGAACTGCATGTCCACTGGAGTAACTCTTGTTGTTTTGTCCTTAGTTTGCAGGACAGATGCAAAAGAAATGGCGAGCGAAAACCACAGCGGTGTGCAAGCGGACCCCACAGTGATCGTCCAGCCGGCGGGTACATCCGATCAGGAGCAGCCCTCCTCACCAAAATCTGTCAAACCAGTGGTGCAGGATCTGCCAGGTGAGAGCCGAGCCTCTGATTTATTCTCTGCTATCTATTTCTGCTATGTAGCGCTAACCTCTTGATATATTCACTGGTCAGGTACCTTACACATGGGTAAACCTGTACGAGTTTATGACTGAGAAATCTCTAGATACAAACATTGGATAAAACTGAGGGTAGAGATAGCTGGCCAGTTGTATGTTTATAGTCAGTTTACAAGTTGCCACAGAAACTCTAGATTCTCTATTCAGATCCTGGAGGTGCAGGGACAAAGTGTTAGGTGATTTTGACATCAGTGTTCAGTTATTATGTTTTCAGACCTGGTCCCAGCTCACTTGACTGCAGTTTGCTGATTATGATTAACTAATTGCTTATATGAAGGACTTTCAAGGCTATAGAGGACCCAGCTGTTTGAAAGTTACAAAAAGTTGCCACTCTTGAGAGAAGTGTTGGTGAATTGCTGTTGGTGTGTTTAGGAGGTGGTATTTAGTTGCTGAAGGGTGTTGCTGATTCTGCCCATGTGTCTCGGAGGGGATGCTGTTGAGTCTGAGGGATTGGGACATTAAACCGAGGCCCTATCTGGTGGACATAAGTTCCCACGGCACTATTTGCAGAAGAGCTGGGGAGTTTTCCGTGTCCTGGCCAATATTTATCCCTCAACCAACATCAACTAAATACACATTCAGCTCATTGCCTGTGGGACCTTGCTGTGCAGAAATTGGCTGCTGAAACATCCTTATATTGCAACAGTAATTTATACCTCAACAAAAGTACTTAATTGACTATGAAGTGCTTTTGGATGCCTAGAGTTTGTGAAGGTGCTATATAATTGCAAGTTTGTTCTTTTGGCTGTGAAGTGCCTTGTGATGCATTAATGGTGCTATATAGATGCACGTTGTCGTCGGGGGATGTTAGTAAGTCTCTGAGGGCATGTTAGGGGATGGTGGTGAGTCTTGGGGCGTGTTTAGGAAGGGAGTGTTCAGTTGCTTAAAAGCGTTGCAGAAAGTGTGTTGGTGAGTTAGAGTACGTGTTTACAAAAGGGTGTTGATGAATTGCAGGGGGTCTAAGCATGGCCATCAGTGAGGTGGGGTAGTGGTATGTTCCTAAGGGTATGTTTAAGAGGGAGCTTCAGTGATTTGCTGTGCGTCTATTTAGGAAGGGTTGTTGGGAGGCAGCTAATTTGTGCACAGCAAGGTCACACAAACAGCAGTGAGACAAATGACTGGATTATCTGTTTTACTATGTTGGTTGAGGGATAAATATTGGCCGGGGACCGGGGAGAACTTTGGAGGAAGAGTGGGAGAAGCCCAGGGCATTTTAGGGCCATAGTTTTTATTGGTATGGTTAGTCTTCTCGTAAAGCCCGCATTTATTAGGCTTTAGAGATGCCTTCATTTGCCCTGACCCTTCTGCCGTTTCTATACACAGGGCATTCAAAACTGTTTCTTGTGAATCAATTCTGCTTCTGATAAAAGGTGTTTTTCAGACCACATCAGTTTCTCCCTCGACATATCGTTTGTCAAACACTTAATTCCCCATAATATACTTCACCAATTTCTTTAACACTCACATTCTACGCAGTGGACTCCCCCTTTTAATGCATATCTGACAAGCTTTTAGGCTTCGAAAAAAAATGTTCTCTGACAACTGCCACTATTTCTTCATGCCTTTTCCCACTGCAGCTATCTATCTGAGTAATAGACTTTTGCCCTTGTAACACCCAGTAAAGCAGCGATTCGACTGCTATAAATAAACAACAAATTGGTACAAAACTGATCAGATAAATAACAGGCTCGGCTGCTTTAATCCCTTACTGTTTATTGACACCAAACCTTGCCCTCGCCTTCCTCCCTTCAGCTATTTATATGATGTTGCCAGTAAATGGCCAAACCAAATGCACAGTGATGGCAAAACATCAGAATAATCTCCAAATTCACAGCCCATGGCATTAACCAGATGCACTCACTGTAAGGCGTGTAGTTGCGTGTTCTTTGTCATGGGCACCAGTTCACAGTATCTCAAATGCTTTTAAAGGGACATTTTGATTTTCTATGTGATACACCGTGGCTTTTCTTCTAGTCGTTTGGAGAACTGGAAGGTGAGCCTGCAAGATGAGATCTACTGCAGAGCTAATTCCAGGCGGGCCAGCCAAGTCATTAGTCAGTACCTATCAGCACTGATCAACCCACTTGTGTTTGTTGCATAGTTGTCCAAGAATTATGACCAAGCCTAGACCAACAGCCCCATTCTAACTTAACCTCCTTGGTATTGGTTATGTGAGTTTGGGGTCAATAAGCTCCAGACATGAAGAGCAGACCAGTTATATTGTGGAAAACTCCGCTTTCTGAGGGGGTCCTGTGCAGTAAACAGGGAAGTGGCACTTTGTCCTGATGGTATTACAGTTCTCTCACCATTTCCAGACTTCTGACAGTTTTTGAGCTCTTTCCTTTTCTTATGCTTTTGCAGAATGTGGCCCTCTTATAGATGGCCACTGTTGACTCTTAATTGCTGCTGAGTGAGGAAGCTGAGTTTCCCCTACACTCTACCATATGACAAATCATGCCAGTCAACTTTAATTTTAGATTTGCACCAACTTTTCCCCTCTCCTTGAAGGTGATGAGCCTTTGGGTGCTGGAAGCCCTCGAGTATCTCACCCAACTGGTTATTCCTTGTCTGTGAGTATCAAGAGGCTGCTTCACTTCAGGATGATCTATCCCAAACCCAATCTGCCTTCACCCAATTTCCTCACTTGCAGCAGGAATTACTGGATTGCATGAATGACATTCCTCTGAACTGTTGTGCAAAAAAGTTGCTGCATTGAGAAGGTTACCACTCTTCACTTGTAGCTCAGTACTGGAGTACAACAAAAGATGTATGGCTCAGCGGAAACCATCCAGCATCGACACCCTCAACATTATTCAGTCAGAATTCAACAGACTTCCTATAGGTCTCTTGGAGATCCTTTTTTTTATTTGTTCATGGGATGTGGGAATTGCTGGCAAGGCCAGCATTTATTGCCCATCCCTAATTGCCCTTGATAAGGTGCTGATGAGCCGCCGTCTTGAACCGCTGCAGTCCGTGTGCTGTTAGGTAGAGTGTTCCAGGATTTTGACCCAGCAACGATGAAGCAACAACGATATATTTCCAAGTCGGGATGGTGTGTGACTTGGAGGGGAACGTGCAGGTGGTGTTTCCATGTACCTGCTGCTCTTGTCCTTCTAGGTGGTAAAGGTTGCCGGTTTGGGAGGTGCTGTCGAAGAAGCCTTGGCGAGTTGCTGCAGTGCATCCTGTGGATGGTACACACTGCAGCCGTGGAGCGTCGGTGGGGAAGGGAGTGAATGTTTAGGGTGGTGGATGGGCTGCCAATCAAGCGGGCTGCTTTGTCTTGGATGGTGTCGAGCTTCTTGAGTGTTGTTGGAGCTGCACTCATCCAGGCAAGTGGAGAGTATTCCATCACACTTCTGACTTGCACCTTGTAGGTGGTGGAAAGGCTTTGGGGAGTCAGGAGGTGAGTCACTTGCCGCAGAATACCCAGCCTCTGACCTGCTCTTGTAGCCGCAGTATTTATATGGCTGGTCCAGTTAAGTTTCTAGTCAATGGTGACCCCCAGGATGTTGAATGTGGGGGATTTGGCGATGGTAATGCCGTTGAATGTCAAGGGGAGATGTCTAGACTCTCTTGTTGGAGATGGTCATTGTCTGGTGCGAATGTTACTTGCCACTGATCAGCCCAAGCTTGGATATTGTCCAGGTCTTGCTGCATGTGGTCACAGACTGCTTCATTATCTGAGGGGTTGCAAATGGAACTGAACACTGTGCAATCATCAGCGAAGATCCCCATTTATGACCTTTTGGTGGAGGGAAGGTCATTGATGAAGCAGCTGAAGATGGTTGGGCCTAGGACACTGTCCTGAGGAACTCCTGCAGCAAAGCTGATTAGCCTCCAACAACCACTACCATCTTCCTTTGTGCTAGGTATGACTCCAGCCACTGGATTCCCATTGACTTCAATTTTACTAGGGCTGCTTGGTGCCACACTCGGTCAAATGCTGCCTTGATGTCAAGGGCAGTCACTCTCTTTCTCACAATTCAGCTCTATTGTCCATGTTTGGACCAAGGCTGTAATGAGGTCTGGAGCAGAGTGGTCCTGGCGGAACCCAAACTGAGCATCGATGAACAGGTTATTGGGAGTAAATGCCGCTTTATAGCACCATCGATGACCCCTTCTATCACTTTGCTGATTGAGAGTAGACTGATGGGGTGTTAATTGGCTGGATTGGATTTGTCCTGGTTTTTGTGGACAGGCCATACCTGGGCAATTTTCCACATTGTTGGGTAGATGCCAGTGTTGTAGCTGAAATGGAACAGTTTGGCTAGAGGCACAGCTAGTTCTGGAGCACAAGCCTTCAGCACTACAGCCGGGATGTTGTCGAGGCCCATAGCCTTTGCTGTATCCAGTGCACTCAGCCATTTCTTGATATCACGTGGAGTGAATTGAATTGGCGACTGGCTTCTGTGATGGTTGGGGGGGGGAGGTGTCCTTGGGAATACTCCTGGAGCTATTGTACACAGGTCTCAGCAGGTTGAAGCCCAGAGTGGGCACTGCCTCAATTAATTTAGGTGTTCTGCCTGATTGGTTGACTGCACAAAACGTAATGGAGCTTAATTAATTAATCATGTCTAACGATGAAATCAGAGGCTTGATGAATGTAGTGCGGTTGATGTGTATACAGACTTTCAAAAGGCATTTGATAAAGTGCCACATAATAGACTTGTTAGCAAAATCAAAGCTGATGGGATTAAAGAGACAGTGGCAGTGTGGATGCGAATTTGCTAAGACAGAAAGCAGAGAGTAGTGGTGAATGGTTGTTTTTCAGACTGGAGGGAAGTATACAATGTTGTCCCCCAGGGGGGCGGTTTTAGGGCCATAGCTTTCTCAGATATATTAATAACCTGGACTGGGGTGAGGGGGGCATAATTTCAAAATTTGCAGATGACACAAAGCTTGAAAATGTAGTAAACAGGGAGGAGAATAGTAACAAACTTCAGGAGGAAATGGGCAGACCACATGAAAGATGAAATTTAATGCTGAGAAGTGTGAAGAGATGCATTTTGGAAGGAAAAATTAAGGAGAGGTAATATAAACTAATTGGTACAATTTTAACAGGGGTTCAGGAATGGAGACACCTGGGGATATATGTACACAAATCTTTGAATGTAGCAGGACAAGTCGATAAGGCTTTTTTTTTAAAAAAAAAGCATACGGGACCTGTGACTTTATAAATAGATTGTAAACAATTTTACAACACCAAGTTATAGTCCAACAAATTTATTTTAAATTCATTTCCACACCATTCACCTGAGGAAGGAGGAAGCCTCCGAAAGCTTGTGGAATTTAAAATAAATTTGTTGGACTATAACTTGGTGTTGTAAAATTGTTTACAATTGTCAACCCCAGTCCATCACCGGCATCTCCACATCATTTATAAATAGAGGCATAGAGTACATTAGCAAGGAAGTTATGCTAAACCTTTATAAATTACTGGTTAGGCCTCAGCTAGAGTATTGTTCATTTCTGGGCACCACACTTTAGGAGGTGTTCAAAATTATGAAGGATTCTGAAAGTAAACGGAGAAACTGTTTCTACTGGCAGGAGGGTCAGTAGCACAGATTGAAGATAATTGGCAAAAGAATCGGAGGAGATGAGGAAACATTATTTTCGCAGCAAGTTGTTATGATCTGGAATGCACTGTCTGAAAGGGCGGTGGAAGCAGATTCAATAATAACTTTCAAAAAGGAATTGGATAAATACTTGAAAAGGAAACACTTACAAGGCCGTGGGGAAGGAGCAAGGGAGTGGAATTAATTGGATAGCTCTTTCAAAGAGCCAGCACGGACACAATGGGCCGAATGGCAGCCTCCTGTGCTATATGATTCTATGACTGTCCCCACAATGCATTGCTGACGTTAAATGTTCATGTACAGTCAGTACAAGGGATTTCAGTTTGACTTCGCCTCTTCTCAAAATGTTTGGCTGCAACACAACTATTTCACAATCAGTGGCAGCAGTACGCCCATATTTATCCTTATTTAGGTGGTTGTCTTGTCAGAATTGCTTTCAAGAGGCTGTAACTCCTTCAGATGCTATTTTTCAGTAGCTCAAGTGGCCATTCTTTATAAGTGTGTGCTGCTGGTGAGTGTTGGCAGGCTGCTCAACTGATGGAGCCATCAGAGCTCAACCTGATCCTGTCCTCACCTGGCATCCACTTTCCAGCGGGAATGACTGGATAATAATTAGGAGGGGATCCCTTGGTTAACTCTCCCACCCGAGGCATTGAGGACAGTTGTAGAGCAGCTAACGTAGCTGAGACTGAGCTTTGGACCAGGGGTGTTCTTAATCTGTTTTTTTCCAGTAAGTAGGTTAAGCATGCAACAGTAAGGGATGTCTTTGCTCAATAAGCTGAATATAACGATGGCTAAATTGATCTTCCAATAAATCCATGTAACCTTTTGTTTTATGTTTGTTTGTACTGAGCTGAAGCAGACCGCGGGAAAGCAATAATTTAAGCATATTCTGAAATGAACGCTGATGACTCCCAACTCCAGTTCTGCATCATCTCTCTCAACCCCTCCACTGCTTCTGTGCTGTCAGACTGCTTGTCGCAATCCAGTCTTGAATGAGCCACAATCTCTTTCAGCTAAACATTGAAGATAAAACAATTTGTTTTTGGCCCCTGCCACAAACTCTGTACCCCCGCCACCAACTCCAACCTCTCCTGGCCTCTGTCTCCAGCTGAATCAGATTGTTAGCAACTACAGTGTCATGTTTGACCTTAAGCTGAGCTTCCAACCCCATATCTTCTCCATCTCACAGACTGCCGACTTCCACTTCCGTAACATTGCCTGGCTGTGTCCCTGCCTCACCCCTTCTGCCACAGAAACCCTCATCCATGCCGTTGTCACTTCCAGACTCGAATGCTCTCCTGACTGGTCTCCCATTCTCCACCTTCGATAAACTTCAGCTCATCCACCCATATTCTGTCCAATATCAAGTGCTGCTTACCCATCACTCCTGTCCTCACTGACCTATGCTGGCTCTCGGTCCTAATATTTCAAATTTAAAATTCTCACCCTTGTGTTTAAATCCCTCCATGGCCTTGCCCCCCCCCCCTCCCTTATTGGGGCGGACATGCCTTCAGTCGCTTAAACTCCTCTGCCTCTCCACTGCCCTCTTTTTTTTCTGCTAAAGCTATGCAAATGGAAGTTGTTTAATCTTGGCAGACTGTCACTGCAGTTCAGTGAAGAGGATACACTGCATGTGATTTAGCTTGCTTGGGTGGCATCAGGTGTTGTTTGGGGTTTGGTTTGGATTGGATTTACACCTTTTAAAAGTTTGCCTAAACTCCCATCCTCACAAGCTGTTATAATGCAGTGTCCATCCCACACATGTTTAGTCTGCCAACCCGTTGCTGTTGTAATGCCATCTTGTGTGAAATGAAACCACCTGAATTAGGGTGGGGGAGAACTTCCTACAGTTCGCATCCATATGTTGTCAGTTGATAATTGATGTTAAACATGGAGGTGAACTTGTGGTGTGACAGTGTGGTTGATTGAAAGTTATCCAGGTATAACTCCCTCGATGGCTCACCAATTTTGTGGTGACAAGCCAAGTCACACATCAGGAAGGTCCCAGTGCGATCCCCAGTTACTACTGGGTTAGATTTCTTTAGCTGTGCTACAATTGGGTTGGTGCCCCTGGGTTAGGGAGAAGAAAAAGTGCCAGGCACCACCACCTGTCTGCACAGGTGTGGATATGGGGGTGACAGTAGGGTCAGCTTTGGCTGTGATGCCTACCATGGTCTAGTGCCCTGCTGACACTCTAAGTGTCTCACTTGGGCTGGATTCAGGAGAACTGAGGCCAAAAGTCACCAGAGGAGGAGGGAGGTAAACGGTGAGAAAAAAACAGAATGTTAAACTGCCCAGACACATTTCAAGAAGATTCCTTCATGACCAGGTAGAGAAATGTGGGCTAAAGGGGAGTTTTATAATCGTCTCCCATCAGAAGTAGAAACCTTTAATTCAGAATAAACAGAATGGATTGTTGATTGGTACAGTGGATTAGACCTGTCTATCAGTTCTCTAGTGGAGAGATGAGTCTCTCATCCCCCTCAGTGCAGGTGGCATATGTTGTAGAGGTGAATGCAACACTGTTCTTGCCCTTAAGCCAACCTAATAGCCAAGGTGCCTTGCCTCGGTTCTGACCTGAGCTGTAGTTAAGGCAGATTTCACCAGACTATAATCTGGAGGTCTTCACGTGTTATTGACAGAACAAGTGTGTGTATGTTTTTTAAATTTGTTTAAATCTGAGCAGAGTTTTGATTGTAATTTTATTTTCAGATGAGCTGGTTCAGGCAGGATGGTCGAAGTGTTGGAGTAGGAGAGAAAACAGGCCATATTACTTCAACAAGTTCACCAACCAGTCGCTCTGGGAAATGCCTGTGTTTGGACAGCATGATATCATAGTGAGTAACTAAATTGTCTCTAACATGCACTGTGCAGGTCTTGCATCTATCAGCCAAACTAATTATCACGTGCGCTATAGTTTCAGACAATCTGTAGTGAGTAATGCTAATGCAAGAAGTATTCAGTTTTCAGTTGAATATTTGCCATATCTGATGCTGCATGTGTCACAATGTGTAAGTAAAAATTCATAGTCTCCCAGGCCTTTGTAATAAAAAAAATAGGGTCTTGGTATTTATTATATTAAACATTAGCTACAAATAAGGATGTCTTACAAGCTGAATAATGTGATGGGGCCAATATTGCAGAGTAGTTGTTTTTCAGACTGGAGGGAGGTGTACAGTGCTGTTCCTCAGGGATTGGAACTAGGACTGCTGCTTTTATCTATCTAGCTATCTATCACAAAACAAGGAAGTGTAGTGAACAGTGAGGAGGATATAGATAGGCTGGTGGAATGGGCGGATACGTGGCAGATGAAATTTAATGCAGAAAAATGTGAGGTGATACATTTCGGTAGGAAGAACGAGGAGAGACAATATAAACTAGAGGACACAATTTTAAAAGGGGTACATGAACAGAGATCTGGAGGTATATGCGCATAAATCGTGGAAAGTGACAGGACAGGTTGAGAAAGCGGTTAAAAAAGCATACAGGATCCTGGCCTTTATAAATAGAGGCATAGAGTACAAAAGCAAGGAAGTCATGATGAGCCTTTATAAAATACTGGTTCGACCACAACTGGAGAATTGTGTCCAGTTCTGGGCACCGCACTTTAGGAAAGATGTGAAGACCTTAGAGGGAGTGCAGAAAGGATTTACTAGAATGATTCCAGGGATGAGAGACTTTAGTTATGTGGATAGACTGGGGAAGCTGGGGTTGTTCTCCTTGGAACAACGTTGTGAGGAGATTTGATAGAGGTATTCAAAATCATGAAGGGTCTAGACAGAGTAGATAGAGAGAAACTGTTCCCAATGGCGGAAGGGTCAAGAACCAGAGGGCATAGATTTAAGGTGATTGGCAAAAGAACCAAAGGTGACATGAGGAAAAACTTTTTTACACAGTGAGGATCTGGAATGCACTGCCTGAGGGGGTGGTGGAGCCAGATTCAATTATGGCCTTCAAAAGGGAACTGAATAAGTACTTGAAAGGAAAACATTTGCAGGGCTACGGGGAAAGGGCGGGGGAGTGGGGCTAGCTGGATTGCTCTTGAACAGAGCCGGCGCTGACTCGATGGGTCGAATTGACTCCTTCCATGCTGTAACCTTTCTATGATTCTATAGCTCTGAATTTTCCATGGCTGTCACTTGCTCTGCATTACATTCTCTCCTTTTTCAAGGTTTTTTTTTAAGCCCATTATTCACTATTTGGAATTGGGGGCAGTTTTTTCTCATCTGTATTGATATATTCCGCTTCAAAATGGGATTGGGACAGATAAGAACCACTGGTTAGTAGGTCTCAGTCAAGGCATTTTTGATTGTGTTGAAATCGTAGTGCAATGCATATCCCAGAGCTCCGATTCTGTGTAAATCATTTAACTATTTCTAGGAGACAGGGATAGCCTTTGGCTTCTGACAGGTGACTACATTACACGCTGCTGGTTTCATGAGGAATTGTTTTAGCTGCATGTTCTGTACGATTATCACAGCAACAAAATACAGTGAATAATAGACACTGATCTTGTCTTTTTCTAATTTAGCATCACTAATTTGCATCCCATTTTAACATTGCTGTTTGTTTACAATTCATGCTCTCTCTCTCGGATACCTTTCACTGGCACCAGCAGTCCTTCACTACATTAGTCACGTAGCCATTCTTCAGTTGTGAACCTAGACAGTGAGTTATTGAAGCTATTTGGGCATATGGGCATCACAATCAAACCTGATGCTGACCTGACCTTACCCACCCACCACAGCCAGCAGGGGTGGTCAGTGATGGCGAGCAGGAGCAGGCGCCCTGGCTGCTTTTAACCTTGCCTAACCTGCAGAGCCCCACTGTTGTCCCAGCTGATATCAGCTAACTCTGCATGTAATGGGGGTTGAACTTGGGACTGTGCTGACCTGTGGGGCTTAGTACACTCCGTGTGCTGATTTAACCCACTGAACTGGGGCATAATCACATTTCTTGTATTTTGTAGCACAATTGTTACTGGGGAATGATAGTTTCCATGAAATGGAAACTGTTCAATATGGAAATTTATTTAAGCGAAGTTTGCACTATAAATGGAGACTAGTATTTATTCCACCTTCAGAAAGAGGTGCAAAATGAAGGAAACTTAGCCAAAAGAGAACAGTTTGATGCTGAGGCAGACTTGCTCACTGGTTCGTTGCTGCAGGAAATGTTGTTTTGGTTCTCTGAGCCGGGAACTAATTCCAGTGGAACAGGCCCAAACACAGACACACATGGTCACTGTATCTAGGGTGAGCGGATCCAGCTGGGACCGTGAGGAGAAAATGGAAGGAACAGTGGAGGGAAAATTCCCCTGATCAGGAGACTATTATTAGGCCATGACCCCACCTACAGGTGGTGAAGGGAAAGTCAACCTTCTAACTAATGATGAGTCAGTTTCCATGCTGGTGATGCCCAAAAGGTAATGTTTTTGTGAGTCCTTTAGATTGCTAGCCCTAGAATGCATAGTGTAACTTTAAACAAAACTGGGACAGAAACCTGTTAATTTTGTTTTTTCTTTTTCTTAACTTCACTGTTACTGTGACTACTTGTGGCAGACTTCACATTTTCACTGAAACTAATTGTACTTCAGTGCTCCAGACCTTTGAATGCACAGCGAAGGTGCCATTAAAAGTCAATGATAATTGAAGGAATCTTAAATTAATGCTCGTTCCTGGGTTGCAACTCTTTGCTTAATATGAACTGTAAATCGATTTCAATGGCTGTTCACTGCTAATTATAAATATTTTGATGTATTTCTTCAAAGGCTCTTTCTGTAGAAACATGGGGGCCCCTTAGGGTAGAGGATCCCACAGGGTTCTGCAAAGTCAGACAATGCAAGAAGAGGAGAAACTCCACCAGCCTCATCTGAGGATGTGGATACATTACCAGGCTTCCACTTGTCCCAACTTGGCTCTTCTGATTCCCTACTGAATTTTCCACTATCCAGCCTCTAAAGGAGGCCCACTTGGCACAAACTGTGGACTGGAATCTGTCTGTATTACTTAAGTGGTTTTATACTCTGTGATCTGTCTTTATGCACCCTGCCACTCAATGAAAAGTGAAGTGTCTCCTGCTCTGTCTGTTAGGTTGTATCCCTTACCAGGTTCCACTCACTGATTTGGGTGTTATATACTTTTACCTTATTTTTATCTGTTGAATGCTGTTCCTTTCTCATGCCTAGGTGACAAATCTTGTTAATCCTTCATTCAATTTTCTGAAGTTTGTGTAATCTCTTGGCTAATTATTTAAAGTTAATGAATGGATAATTATATTAAATAAATTTGTGAAAGTTTTGGCTGACAATGATAGAAAATACGAAGAGATTCTGGAAAGAACGCAGGAACTTGCATTTATATAGTGCTTTTATAACCTGGGGACATCCCAAAGTGTTTCATGTCTAACGAAGAATTTGTTTTTAAAGTGTGGTCACTGGTGTGATGTAGGAAACACAGCAGCCAATTTGTGCACAGCAAGGGCCCACACATAGCAATGAGATAAGTGATCAGATAATCTGTTGTGATCGTTAAAGGAAAAATATTACTCTGGACTCTTTTAATAGCCATGGGATCTTTTACATCCCTCAGGGTAGGCGGGCATCTCATTCGAAAAACACCACCTCTGACACTGCAGCACTCCCTCGGTTCTGCACTGGTCACCCTTGATTATGTGCTCAAGTCCTGCAGTGGGGCTTGAACCCACAACCTTCTGACTGAGGCAACTGTGCTACCACTGAGCCACGGCTGACACCTAAGTTTAATTTGCAAGGAGAATGATTCATGTGATATCCATAATATATTTCTAAATGTGCAGGAGATGAGTGTGCTTCGTGGCAATATGAAATAGATTTACAAATTAATAACACCTATGTCTAAATTATTAGTGTTCTAGCTGGTGTTTGACATTCCAGTCAAAAGACATAAGTCTGGAAGAATCTTGGAAATTGTCAACTTCCCTCGGTCATTAAAGGAAAAGAGATGGTCTTAATTAATTGACTACACCTGTGCAATTATATGATGTGGGGGAGTTCTCAATAAAAAGAAACCAGAGCTAGGAGGAGAGGGAAACTGAAAGACAAGATGAAGTAAGAGGAGGGGTGTGAAAGGTTCAAAAGACAGACAGAAAAGCAAAATTGGGGACAAGAGTAAGAGGAAAAAAGGGAAGATGGGAGTAAAGGAGCAACCAAACAAGGATGGAGAAAGAACTGGAGATACAGGTGAGTGGTAAAAATGGAGAAATAATGTGGGGGAGAGAAGATGAAGGTTCACCCTGCTCTGTGTCGAGTTAGATGGTCATAACAGAAATGGTAGTAAGGGTGCTACATTAGGAGGAGCAAAAATCAGCTGGGGTCCTACTCGATCACTGTGCAGTGGTTCCTGCTGGAAAGTGTGCATATCAGGTGAGGTCAAGATTGGGCGTGAACATTAGCCTGCTAACACTCCCCGTCAAGCCTCATACATAGTTAGGTGAGGGCCCAGAAGGTGACTGGCGCTTATGGAACTGGACCCCAGCAAGCAGTTAAAGCCTTTGGACGAGAGAAGTAAACTGACCGGGGGAAGAAAGTGAGAGCAGGAGCCTGCGTAGCATTGTGATAGGAGACACCCTGACAGGAAATCCTGATTAAACATTCATAGCAGTGTAACAAATTCCAGCTGTCCAAGATTTTGGGTTGCCCACTTGATGAAAAGCTAATGGTAGTTATTGCCCTTTATTACCAGGGTTAGCTCCTGATGACCAAAGTAATCACACACCTCCTGCCGAGTTGCTGCTAAGATCCAGATCTTTAAAACTCTACATTAACACACATCTTTAGGCGGTCACTGTCCCAGTGAATTGGTTGTCGTGCTATGCAGTCGTGCTAGAAGTCCGAGGATTTGAAATAACTAGAGATGGGACGATGGGATAAAATGTAGGGCTCACCGAGCTACATCATGTCACATAAACACCTGGACCTTCACGGAAAGGCAAAGGATGTTACAGAAATCGGCAAAGGCAAAACTGCTTATTGGTGCAACAAATTGTCGAGCTAGGATAACAGATCTGATAATCCGCTCGCTTACTGGGGTACGTGAATGTCTGACTGACTGACTGACTAACAACTCCATTGCCATCGAGAGCCTGAAACAGTGTTGCGGGGATGATCTGATCCTCTGATGTTTATAGCACTGTATAGATGGTGACTGGAGATATCCCAACTCCTGCCACCTCCTTAAAACTGCTATAATCGCAGTAATCCACAAAAACACCAGCTTGTAAAATGTCTGGGCTGTCAGACCTGCTCCAGAATATATCTGCTCTCGTGTCACTCCCTCAGTTGGGCAAATCCTTTGTACTACAATCAGTTACTGCCATGCAATGTTCCAGTTAAGACGGTATGATCTTAAAACTCATGAAAATAGTTTTGGGCTGCATAACTGCTATAAATGGCACCAGTGGTACAAATAGCTGTCCCTCCTCTCCCCGCCCCACTCAATGCAAGTAGTGCCACTTCCTGTATTTGTGCCACTTTGCACAAAATAGTCCCGTACCCGTTTCGCACATAGTGCCTCACTCAATCTCTGCAGATAATACCATTGCACATCTGGCGTCACTGCTGGTCTGCACGTAATATGGTACATTTTGTGAGGCCAGTGCATATCAGAAAATCGTTGGCAACACTGAGCACAAAGGTTTCAATGTGGCACTCTGCACAAGTAGAGCCACTGCAACATTCTTAGTACATTTGGCCCCACTCCCATTATGAGCACAGATACTCAGCATGCTGCAGGTAATTTTGTTTGGGGTGTTGAATGATTCATTTATGGGGCTTGTTTCCCCCCAGGACACGATAGAGACTGAATGAGCAGGCTGTGTACAAAGCAGGGATTAGAAGGGAGGTGGCCATTTGGAAAAAGTGCAAAGAGATCAGCAGGGAACCTAAAGGAAGAGCGACATTGCCTGTGCCTTTAAGGGGAGGAGCTTGGTGAGATTGATCAGGATTCTGTCCAATAAGAGGATCCTCTGAAGCACTGCTATGATACCAGAATCATTTGAGGTTTAGATTAGAACAGTAATTCTGGTCCTCCCGGTCATTCAACAGACCCCACCCTGCCAGTCCTCATGTCCCACCTCCCACAGTTTGCAATTGGGGCAGATAAACAGTAAATAAAATATAATACTGAGATGTGAAGTATTGCTCATCGGTCAAAGGTACATGCTGAATCTCACTGGGTAGCTAGGGAAGGACCTGGCAGTGATGGCAACTTCGTCACTTTCAATGTCGAGACAATGTGGGGAAGCAACAACAATGTCCACCTATATAGAGCCTTCAACATCATAAAACATTTCAAACCTCTTTGTAAAGGCAGAAAATAACTGGAGACTGAGAAATAGAGGGAAAGGATTAGGGATGATGACCAAAAGAGAGATGGAAGAAGTAGGGTTGGGGAATGAGGGGACGTAGATGTAAGATTAAATGCAAGAGATTTAGGACAGAGAGCAGGAAACGCTTTTTGCATACAGTGGGTTGTGAGGCTGTAGAATGTATTACTGGAGTCAGTGATGGAAACAGAGACCATGTCAACATTTAAGAATAGGTTAGTTAGGTGGTTGAAGGAAAAGGGCATCAAGGGATATGCGAACAGGGTGGAGGAGGGCACATAAGATTATGATTACCACTGGTGTGGATGCTAAACACCATTATGGACTGGGTGGGCTGAAAGACCTGTTTCTGTGTTGTGATTTCTATGTAATTTTACAAGGAGGTATTTGAAGATGGGGAGAGAGGTGGAAAGGGAAAGTGGCTTAGATAGAATCTACCAGAGCGCCAGAACAAAATGGCTGACTGCTCTGCAGCCCAAAGTGGAGCAAAGTGAAGAATGAATGTACAGGAAGAGTGGAGGGTATGTACAGGGAGGATGGGCTGAATGAAGTTGCAAGGTAGAGAGGGGCGAGGCTTTGGAGGGGTTTGTAGATGAGGACAAGGATTTTGAAATAATGTATGTTGGATAGAGAGCCAGTGAAGGTTTGAGGGTACGGGGCAGTAGGCCAACAGGACCTAATGTGGGACATGTTTTGGACATGTTGCAACTTACAAAGGACAGTACTCAGGAGGCCAGCAAGGAGAGCATTGGAGGGGTGGATGTGGAACTAGGTCTTGGTGTTTGCAAGAATGTTGGCTTCAATCTGAGGCAGTTGACGAGAGGGAGGGAGTTGGATACTAAAGTGCAGAGTTTTAGGCAGGCGCCAAGGATGAAGGCTTCATTCCTGCTGATGTTGAGTTGTAGGCTATCAGCTAGAATAGCACAGTGGCAGGCAAGGAGTTAAGAGTGGGGGCAGAAAGTTAAAGCTGGGTGTTGTAAGCATGTTAAAGCTGACCCCATCCCTATGATTAATGTTACCAAGGATAGGCTTTCAGGCACAGCAGCTATATTCATACAGGGGTGAGATGAAAAGCCAGTACAGAAGATGTGTACACAAGGGGGAGTGGAGCAATATCATGGAGTGCCATGGAAGTAGACCATAGAGGAAACACTTGAAGAGGATGGAGTTGTCAATTTTTAGAAAGCTAATTGAATATTGAGATACCATAGCCAGAAAAGTAGGGTACAAATCTAGAGGTTACAATAAGGCTTTCAAAACATTGGTTGGATCACATACTGTAAACTGTTGACTCTCAACCTATTCCACATTTATTCCATGCCCAAGCCTTCACACGACCACAGAGCTTTGTCATTGGTTCTCATGCACATCCATACTCCAGGAAGGCACAAAGTCCAGCTGCAACTTACAGTTGAAAGCCCTGGCAAACTCACATTTTGAAAGGTCTTCACACATTAAATTATTGTGCAATAGTTTAGCTGCATGATGAATGAGTACTGACTGACACCCAGGATGGGTATATGTCCCTTAACTTGTGTGTCTACACTGCTTGGCTGGATGGTACATAATATAAGGGAACAGATCTTATAAGCCCTAGATTCATTTGGAGGAGACAACCCAGCACACAGCGGTTTGCTCAATCAGTGCCCTTGTCAATGGATTTGATATCCAGACCCTCCATCACCAGCACATATACGATCTACAGGATGCACTGCAGCAACTCACCAAGGTTATTTGAGCAATACCTGCCTCCCCTTGTGACTTCTACCATTGAAGGACAAGAGCAGCATCATTGTGGGAACTCTGTCACCTCCAAGTCACACACCATCTCGACTTGGACGTATGTCATAGTTTCTTCATTGTCGATGGGTCAAAATCTAGGAATTCGCTATCTAACAGCACTATGGAAGCACCTTTGTTACAAGGCCTACTGCGGTTCAAGGAGAAGGCTCACCACCACCTTCTCAGGGCAACTAGGGATGGACAATAAATGTCGGCCATGCCAATATTGCTCACAAACGGAAAAGAAAGAGAGTATGGATAGAGTAGGGAAGGTGAAGCCATAGGTCACTCCACTCCCCCCCCCCCCCCCCCCTGCCAAACTCACGGCAAGTAACATCTAGTTCTCCTGTCTGGTTCCCCTTCTTACTCCTGCATATAACTATATACACACACATAAATGTCACACACACTATCTTGTAATGCAAGCTCTGCTGAGTTGTGTCTTGGAACCACCATCCTAACATTTCATTTTCTGATGTCGTAGGGCTGGAAAGTCCTATAAAAGGTTCCACTGTACCTGTAACATCCTCTATAAAAGATTCCACTGTGCTCTGCTCTCAGATGGGGTCCATGCTTTAATAATGCTGTTTTATTTGCATACTGTGCAACATACGCAGGTACAGTAGGCCCCGTTTATGCTGGATTTTTTGTGAAATGAAATTTGCGATGAATGTGATATATAAAGGGGTAATTTGCCCAACCCGCTGGGAGTGCTTAATGGAAATTTGGGTGCAAATGAACATTTACGAATTCTTGTTCCGGTCAGTCCCTGCTGGTGGTGCTGCTGAGCCTCTGAAAGTCAATGTTAACAACATCACCACTGGCAGGGACCCGAAGATACTGCACCCAAGGTGCAAGCAACAGCATTGTTTTATGATGGTAATTTTCCTACTTCAAATTCCTAGCCCTGAATATTCTCAGTATTTGGTGCATTGTTTGTTTACAATCTAGAGTGATAAGATCTCTGCCAACACAAGACACCAGCACCTATTTTTATAATAAAAAATAACATTCTCTCATCTTGCCACTGTCCCTGTCGAGTTTGTGATCTCAGTAGCTTCTATTTTTTCAGCTCTCGGCAGTGTAACATTGGCACTTTGCTGTTGTATTTGTGAGGCTCGTGGTCAAACCTGGGACGCACTGATGACATTATGATTCTGTGCAATGTGTGTTCTGCCCTCGGGTACATGTGTTTTTATCCATGGTTCATGTAGTCTAAGAATAAAAAGAAAAAGCTGAAATAAAGACAGAAAATGCTGGAAATATACAGCAGGTCACGCAGCATCTGTATAAACAAGAGCGAGGTTAATGTTTTGGGGTGTGGCCTTTCGTTAAAACTGATAATCAGTTCTGATGAAGGGTCACGTATCAAATGTCATAACCTGACCTTCCTCTTACTGGTGTACAGTGCATTATCAACATTTTCGGATTTGCTTGGGGTACTTGTTTTGTAACTTTATCTGTCATTTTCACATTTGTTGTTAGCTAGGATTTCACCACACAAAGCACACCAGGGCTGCGTGCGTGGAGACAACTATGTACGTGGCTGTAAGCAGCACGAGCTGCGGCTGAATTTTGCACCTCCTTTCATCCTGAATAAACACTGCAGGATATTCCCCACTCACCAGGCTCTGGGACAGATCCTGAATAAACACTGCAGGATATTCCCCACTCACCAGGCTCTGGGACAGATCCTGAATAAACACTGCAGGATATTCCCCACTCACCAGGCTCTGAGACAGATCCTGAATAAACACTGCAGGATATTCCCCACTCACCAGGCTCTGAGACAGATCCTGAATAAACACTGCAGGATATTCCCCACTCACCAGGCTCTGAGACAGATCCTGAATAAACACTGCAGGATATTCCCCACTCACCAGGCTCTGAGACAGATCCTGAATAAACACTGCAGGATATTCCCCACTCACCAGGCTCTGAGACAGATCCTGAATAAACACTGCAGGATATTCCCCACTCACCAGGCTCTGAGACAGATCCTGAATAAACACTGCAGGATATTCCCCACTCACCAGGCTCTGGGACAGATCCTGAATAAACACTGCAGGATATTCCCCCCTCACCAGGCTCTGAGACAGATCCTGAATAAACACTGCAGGATATTCCCCCCTCACCAGGCTCTGAGACAGATCCTGAATAAACACTGCAGGATATTCCCCACTCACCAGGCTCTGAGACAGATCCTGAATAAACACTGCAGGATATTCCCCCCTCACCAGGCTCTGAGACAGATCCTGAATAAACACTGCAGGATATTCCCCACTCACCAGGCTCTGAGACAGATCCTGAATAAACACCGCAGGATATTCCACACTCACCAGGCTCTGAGAGATCCTGAATAAACACTGCAGGATATTCCCCACTCACCAGGCTCTGAGAGATCCTGAATAAACACTGCAGGATATTCCCCACTGACCAGGCTCTGAGACAGATCCTGAATAAACACTGCAGGATATTCCCCACTGACCAGGCTCTGAGACAGATCCTGAATAAACACTGCAGGATATTCCCCACTCACCAGGCTCTGAGACAGATCCTGAATAAACACTGCAGGATATTCCCCACTCACCAGGCTTTGAGAGATGCTGGATATTCCCCACTCACCAGGCTCTGAGACAGATCCTGAATAAACACTGCAGGATATTCCCCACTCACCAGGCTCTGAGACAGATCCTGAATAAACACTGCAGGATATTCCCCACTCACCAGGCTCTGAGACAGATCCTGAATAAACACTGCAGGATATTCCCCACTCACCAGACTCTGAGACAGATCCTGAATAAACACTGCAGGATATTCCCCACTCAGCAGGCTCTCCAGAGACCCTGAATTATAGACCAGTTAGCCTAACATCTGTTGTCGGGAAATTACTGGTCTATAATTAAGAGGAGGGACTGAACACCTTGAAAATTTTCAGCTGATCAGAGAGAGCCAGCATGGATTTGTAAAGGGTAGGTCATACCTGACAAACCTGAAGAGGTGACTAAAGTATTGGACAGGGGATGTTGTTTATATGGACTTCCAGAAGGCATTCGATAAAATCCCTCATAAGATTCTGTTAGCTAAAATTGAAGCTCTTGGAATTGCAAATTGTTGACCTGGTTAGGAAATTGGCTGAGCGGCAGGAGACAGAGAGTAGAGATAATGGGCAGGTACGCAAATTGGCAGGATGTGACCAGTAGAGTCCCCCAGGGATCTGCTTTAGGGCCTCAATTATTCACTATTTATTAATGACTTAGATGACGGGATAGAAAGCCACATATCCAAGCTTGCCGATGACACAAAGATATGCAGCATTGTAAGCAGTGTAGATGGAAGCATAAAATTACAGAGAGATATTAATAGATTAAGTGAATGGGCAAAACTGTGGCAAATGGATTTCAATGTAGGTAAGTGTGAGGTCATCCACTTGGACCTAAAAAGGATAGATCAGAGTACTTTCTAAATGGTGAAAAGCTCGAAACAGTGGAGGTCGAAAGAGACTCAGGGGTCCATGTCCATAGATCATTAAATGTCATGGACAGGTGCAGAAAATAATCAAAAAGGCTAATAGAATGCTGGCCTTTATATGAAGAGGACTAGAATACAAGGGGGTAGAAGTTATGCTACAGCTATACAAAGCCCTGGTTAGACCTCACCTGGAGTACTGCGTACAGTTCTGGGCACCGCACCTTAGGAAGGATATAATGGCCTTGGAGGGCGTGTAGCATAGATTTACTAGAATGATACCTGGACTCCAAGGTTTAAATTATGAGGAGAGATTACACAAACTAGGGTTGTGTTCCCTGACATTTAGAAGATTAAGGGGTGTTTTGATCGAAATTTTCAAGATATTAAGGGGAACTGATGGTGTAAATAGTGAGAAACTCTGCTGGTTGGGGAGTCTAGAACTAGGGGACACAGCCTAAACATTAGAGCCAGGATTTTCAGGAGTGAAGTGAGGAAACACTTCTACACGCAAAGGGTGGTAAAAGTTTGGAACTCTCTTCTACAAACGGCAGTTGATGCTAGCTCAATTGTTAATTTTAAATCTAAGATTGATAGATTTTTATTATTTTTTTATTCGTTCATGTGATGTGGGCGTTGCTGGCAAGGCCGGCATTTATTGCCCATCCCTAATTGCCCTTGAGAAGGTGGTGGTGAGCTGCCTTCTTGAACCGCTGCAGTCCTTGTGGTGAAGGTTCTCCCACAGTGCTGTTAGGAAGGGAGTTCCAGGATTTTGACCCAGCGATGATGAAAGAATGGCGATATATTTCCAAGTCGGGATGGTGTGTGACTTGGAGGGGAACGTACAGGTGGTGTTGTTCCCATGTACCTGCTGCTCTTGTCCTTCTAGGTGGTAGAGGTCGCGGGTTTGGGAGGTGCTGTCGAAGAAGCCTTGGTGAGTTGCTGCAGTGCATCCTGTGGATGGTACACACTGCAGCCACAGTGCGCCGGTGGTGAAGGGAGTGAATGTTTAGGGTGGTGGATGGGGTGCCAATCAAGCGGGCAGCTGTGTCCTGGATGGTGTCGAGCTTCTTGAGTGTTGTTGGAGCTGCACTCATCCAGGCAAGTGGAGAGTATTCCATCACACTCCTGTCTTGTGCCTTGTATGTGGAGATGCCGGTGATGGACTGGGGTTGACAATTGTGAACAATTTTACAACACCAAGTTATAGTCCAGCAATTTTATTTGAAATTCACAAGCTTTTGGAGGCTTCCTCCTTCCTCAGGTGAATGTTGTGGAAATGAAATCCTCGAACCCTTCGCATTTATAAATCACAGAACAATACTTGGTGATTACAGACAGTCTTTTCAACTGCCCGTTGCCAAGGCAATCAGTGTGCAGACAGACAGGTGTTACCTACAAGGTCTCCGAATATACAAACCACCAAAAAAAACCACAGAGATAGAGAAGCAGAAACATAGAAAAGACAGCAAATGACCCGTTATATTAAAAACAGATAACATTTGTTCGCTGGTGGGGTAACGTGTAGCGTGACATGAACCCAAGATCCCGGTTGAGGCCGTCCTCATGGGTGCGGAACTTGGCTATCAATTTCTGCTCGACGATTTTGCGTTGTCGTGTGTCTCGAAGGCCGCCTTGGAGTATGCTCACCCGAAGGTCGGTGGCTGAATGTCCATGACTGCTGAAGTGTTCCCCAACTGGGAGGGAACCCTCCTGTCTGGCGATTGTTGCGCGGTGTCCGTTCATCCGTTGTCGCAGCGTCTGCATGGTCTCGCCAATGTACCATGCTCTGGGGCACTTCGAGACACACGACAACGCAAAATCGTCGAGCAGAAATTGATAGCCAAGTTCCGCACCCATGAGGACGGCCTCAACCGGGATCTTGGGTTCATGTCACGCTACACGTTACCCCACCAGCGAACAAATGTTATCTGTTTTTAATATAACAGGTCATTTGCTGTCTTTTCTATGTTTCTGCCTCTCTGGTGGTTTGTATATTCGGAGACCTTGTCGGTAACACCTGTCTGTCTGCACACTGATTGCCTTGGCAACGGGCAGTTAAAAAGACTGTCTGTAATCACCAAGTATTGTTCTGTGATTTATAAATGCGAAGGGTTCGAGGATTTCATTTCCACAACATTCACCTGAGGAAGGAGGAAGCCTCCGAAAGCTTGTGAATTTCAAATAAAATTGTTGGACTATAACTTGGTGTTGTAAAATTGTTCACAATTGTGCCTTGTAGATGGTGGAAAGGCTTTGGGGAGTCAGGAGGTGAGTCACTCGCCGCAGAATACCCAGCCTCTGACCTGCTCTTGTAGCCACAGTATTTATATGGCTGGTCCTGTTAAGTTTCTGGTCAATGGTGACCCCCAGGATGTTGATGGTGGGGGATTCGGCGATGGAATGCTGTTGACTGGCATGGGGAGGTGGTTAGACTCTCTCTTGTTGGAGATGGTCATTGCCTGGTACTTGTGAATGTTACTTGCCACTGATGAGCCCAAGCCTGGATGTTGTCCAGGTCTTGCTGCATGCGGGCTCGGACTGCTTCATTATTTGAGGGGTTGCGATTGGAACTGAACACTGCAATCATCAGCGAACATCCCCATTTCTGACCTTATGATGGAGGGAAGGTCATTGATGAAGCAGCTGAAGATGGTTGGGCCTAGGACACTGGCCTGAGGAACTCCTGCAGCAATGCCCTGGGGCTGAGATGATTGGCCTCCAACAACCACTACCATCTTCCTTTGTGCAGGTATGACTCCAGCCACTGGAGAGTTTTCCCCCTGATTCCCATTGACTTCAATTTTACTAGGGCTCCTTGGTGCCACACTCAGTCAAATGCTGCCTTGATGTCAAGGGCAGTCACTCTCACCTCACCTCTGGAATTCAGCTCTTTTGTCCATGTTTGGACCAAGGCTGTAATGAGGTCTGGTGCCGAGTGGTCCTGGCGGAACCCAAACTGAGCATTGGTGAGCAGCTTATTGGTGAGTAAGTGCCGCTTGATAGCACTGTCGACGACCCCTTCCATCACTTTGCTGATGATTGAGAGTAGACTGATGGGGTGGTAATTGGCCGGATTGGATTTGTCCTGCTTTTTGTGGACAGGACATACCTGGGCAATTTTCCACATTGTCGGGTAGATGCCAGTGTTGTAGCTGTACTGGAACAGTTTGGCTAGAGGCGCAGCTAGTTCTGCAGCACAAGTCTTCAGCACTACAGCCAGGATGTCGGGGCCCATAGCCTTTGCTGTATCCAGTGCACTCAGCTGTTTCTTGATATCACGTGGAGTGAATCGAATTGGCTGAAGACTGGCTTCTGTGATGGTGGGGATATCGGGAGGAGGCCGAGATGGATCATCCACTCGGCACTTCTGGCTGAAGATGGTTGCAAACACTTCAGCCTTGTCTTTTGCGCTCACTCCGGACTCTGCATGGACTCTGCCATCATTGAAGATGGGGATGTTTGCAGAGCCTCCTCCTCCTGTTAGTTGTTTAATTGTCCACCACCATTCACGATTGGATGTGGCAGGACTGCAGAGCTTTGATCTGATCCGTTGGTTGTGGAATCGCTTAGTTCTGTCTATAGCATGTTGCTTCCGCTGTTTAGCATGCATGTAGTTCTGAGTTGTAGCTTCACCAGGTTGGCACCTCATTTTTAGGTACGCCTGGTGCTGCTCCTGGCATGCTCTTCTATACTCCTTATTGCACCAGGGTTGATCCCCTGGCTTGTTGGTAATGCTAGAGTGAGGAATATGCCGGGCCATGAGGTTGCAGATTGTGCTGTAATACAATTCTGCTGCTGCTGATGGCCCACAGCGCCTCATGGATGCCCAGTTTTGAGCTGCTAGATCTGTTCTGAATCTATCCCATTTAGCACGGTGGTAGTGCCACACAACACGTTGGATGGTGTCCTCAGTGCGAAGACGGGACATCGTCTCCACGAGGACTGTGCGGTGGTCACTCCTACCAATACTGTCATGGACAGATGCATTTGCGACAGGTAGATTGGTGAAGATGAGGTCAAGTAAGTTTTTCCCTTGTGTTGGTTCGCTCACCACCTGCCGCAGGCCCAGTCTGGCAGCTATGTCCTTCAGGGCTCCGCCAGCTTGGTCAGTAGTGGTGCTACCGAGCCACTCTTGGTGATGGACGTTGATGTCCCCCACCCAGAGTACATTCTGTGCCCTTGCTACCCTCAGTGCTTCCTCCAAGTGGTGTTCAACATGGAGGAGAACTGATTCATCAGCTGAGGGAGGGCGGTAGGTGGTAATCAGCAGGAGGTTTCCTTGCCCATGTTTGACCTGATGCCATGAGATTTCATGGGGTCCAGAGTCAATATTGAGGACTCCCAGGGTCACTCCCTCCTGACTGTATATCAATGTACCGCCACCTCTGGTGGGTCTGTCCTGCCGGTGGGACAGGACATACCCAGGGATGGTGATGGAAGAGTCTGGGACGTTGGCTGAAAGGTATGATTCTGTGAGTATGGCTATGTCAGGCTGTTGCTTGACTAGCATGTGGGACAGCTCTCCCAATTTTGGTACAAGTCCCCAGATGTTAGTGAGGAGGACTTTGCAGGGTCGACTGGGTTTGGTGTGCCTTTGTTGTGTCCGGTGCCTAGTCGTCCGATGCCGGGTGGTCCGTCCGGTTTTATTCTTATTATGACTTTTTTTTCGCGAGATTTTACAACTGAGTAGCTTGCTAGGCCATTTCAGAGGGCAGTTAAGAATCAACCACATTGCTGTGGGTCTGGAGTCACATATAGACGAGACCGGGTAAGGACAGCAGGTTTCCTTCCCTAAAGGACATTAGTTAACCAAAGATATTAAGGAATATGGGGCTAATGCGGGTACATGGAGTTAGGACACAGATCAGCCATGATCTCATTGAATGGCGGAACAGGCTCGAGGGGTTGAATGGCCTCCTCCTGTTCCTGTGTTCCCACTCACCAGGCTCTGAGAGATCTTGAATAAACACTGCAGGATATTCCCCATGCACCATGCTCTCAGAGACCCTGAATAAACGCTGCAGGATATTCCCCATGCACCAGGCTTTGTGAGAGATCCTGAATAAACACTGCATGATATTCCCCACACATCAGGCTCTTCAAGAAGCACTCAATACTCCCTGTGCATAGTCCTCAGTAAGCATTGCAGGATACTTGTGATCTCTCACAGAGTGTACATACTAACTTCTCCCAAATGATTCATTCCTTAAACATTATTGACTGCCAGACAGGAGAAGGGTAAAGTGTTGCAGCTCATTTCATTGATACAACCATTGTGACTCATCTTCCTTAGTGTGGGTAATACTGTTCGAGACTCATGTTCCTTAGTGTGGGTAATACTGTTCGAGACTCATGTTCCTTAGTGTGGGTGGTACTGTTATAGACCCATCTTCCTTAGTGTGGGTAATACTGTTCGAGACTCATGTTCCTTAGTGTGGGTGATACTGTTCGAGACTCATGTTCCTTAGTGTGGGTGGTACTGTTATAGACCCATCTTCCTTAGTGTGGGTAATACTGTTCGAGACTCATGTTCCTTAGTGTGGGTGATACTGTTCGAGACTCATGTTCCTTAGTGTGGGTGGTACTGTTATAGACCCATCTTCCTTAGTGTGGGTAATACTGTTCGAGACACTTTCCCGCCCAATCCCCATATCCTTTGATTCCTAGAGTCTGAAAATCTATCTATCTCAGCCTTGAATACTCAACGACTCAGCATCCACAGACCTTTGGGGTAGAGAATTTCAAAGATTCGCAACTCCATGAGTGGAGAAATTCCTTCTCATCTCAGTCTTAAATGGCCGACCCCTTATCCTGAGACTATGGCCCCTAGTTCTAGACTCTCCAGCCAGGATAAACAACCTCTTAGTATCTACCCTGTCAAGCCCTGTCAGAATCTTATATGATTCAGTGAGATCATAGAATCATAGAATCATAGAAGTTACAACATGGAAACAGGCCCTTCGGCCCAACATGTCCATGTCGCCCAGTTTATACCACTAAGCTAGTCCCAATTGCCTGCACTTGGCCCATATCCCTCGATACCCATCTTCCCCATGTAACTGTCCAAATGCTTTTTAAAAGACAAAATTGTACCCGCCTCTACTACTGCCTCTGGCAGCTCGTTCCAGACACTCACCACCCTTTGAGTGAAAAAATTGCCCCTCTGGATCCTTTTGTATCTCTCCCCTCTCACCTTAAATCTGTGCCCCCTCGTTATAGACTCCCCTACCTTTGGGAAAAGATTTTGACTATCGACCTTATCTATGCCCCTCATTATTTTATAGACTTCTATAAGATCACCCCTTAACCTCCTACTCTCCAGGGAATAAAGTCCCAGTCTGTCTAACCTCTCCCTGTAAGTCAAACCATCAAGTCCCGGTAGCATCCTAGTAAATCTTTTCTGCACTCTTTCTAGTTTAATAATATCCTTTCTATAATAGGGTGACCAGAACTGTACACAGTACTCCAAGTGTGGCCTCACCAATGCCCTGTACAACTTCAACAAGACATCCCAACTCCTGCATTCAATGTTCTGACCAATGAAACCAAGCATGCTGAATGCCTTCTTCACCACCCTATCCACCTGTGACTCCACTTTCAAGGAGCTATGAATCTGTACTCCTAGATCTCTTTGTTCTATAACTCTCCCCAACGCCCTACCATTAACGGAGTAGGTCCTGGCCCGATTCGACCTACCAAAATGCATCACCTCACATTTATCTAAATTAAACTCCATCTGCCATTCATCGGCCCACTGGCCCAATTTATCAAGATCCCGTTGCAATCCTAGATAACCTTCTTCACTGTCCACAATGCCACCAATCTTGGTGTCATCTGCAAACTTACTAACCATGCCTCCTAAATTCTCATCCAAATCATTAATATAAATAACAAATAACAGCGGACCCAGCACCGATCCCTGAGGCACACCGCTGGACACAGGCATCCAGTTTGAAAAACAACCCTCGACAACCACCCTCTGTCTTCTGTCGTCAAGCCAATTTTGTATCCAATTGGCTACCTCACCTTGGATCCCATGAGATTTAACCTTATGTAACAACCTACCATGCGGTACCTTGTCAAATGCTTTGCTGAAGTCCATGTAGACCACGTCTACTGCACAGCCCTCATCTATCTTCTTGGTTACCCCTTCAAAAAACTCAATCAAATTCGTGAGACATGATTTTCCTCTCACAAAACCATGCTGACTGTTCCTAATTAGTCCCTGCCTCTCCAAATGCCTGTAGATTCTGTCCCTCAGAATACCCTCTAACAACTTACCCACTACAGATGTCAGGCTCACTGGTCTGTAGTTCCCAGGCTTTTCCCTGCCGCCCTTCTTAAACAAAGGCACAACATTTGCTACCCTCCAATCTTCAGGCACCTCACCTGTAGCGGTGGATGATTCAAATATCTCTGCTAGGGGACCCGCAATTTCCTCCCTAACCTCCCATAACGTCCTGGGATACATTTCATCAGGTCCCGGAGATTTATCTACCTTGATGCGCGTTAAGACTTCCAGCACCTCCCTCTCTGTAATATGTACACTCCTCAAGACATCACTATTTATTTCCCCAAGTTCCCTAACATCCATGCCTTTCTCAACCTCTCATTCTTCTAAACTCCAGTGTGTATAGGCCCATTCTACTCAATCTCTCATCATAGGACAACCCTCTCATCCCAGGAACTAACATAGTGAACCTTTGCTGCACCGCCTCTAAGGCAAGTATTTCCTTCCTTAGATAAGGAGACCAAAACTGTACACAGTACTCCAGGTGTAGTCTCACCAAAGCCCTGTACAACTGTAGTAAGACTTCCTTACTCTTGTACTCCAACCCCCTTGCAATAAAGGCCAACATTCCATTTGCCTTCCTAATTGCTTGCTGTACCCCGCATGCTAACTTTCTCTGTTTCTTGTACGAGGACACCCAGATCTCTCTGAACACCAAATTTAAGTTTTTCACCATTTAAAAAGTATTCTGCTTTTCTATTCTTCCTACCAAAATGAATAACCTCACATTTCCCCACATTATAATCCATCTGCTACCTTCTTGCCCACTCACTTAACCTGTCTATATCCCTTTGCAGACTCTGTGTCCTCCTCACAGCTTACTTTCCCACCTAGCTTTGTATCGTCAGCAAACTTGGATACATTACACTCGGTCCCTTCATCCAAGTCATTAATATAGATTGTAAATAGCTGAGGCCCAAGCACTGATCCTTGTGGCACCCCACTAGTTACAGCCTGCCAACCTGAAAATGACCCGTTTAACCCTAATCTCTGTTTTCTGTCCGTTAACCAATCCTCTATCGATGCTAATATATTACCCCCAACCCCATGAGCCCTTATCTTACGTCACAACCTTTTATGTGGCACCTTATCGAATGCCTTTTGAAAATCCAAATATACGACATCCACCGGTTCCCCTTTATCTACCCTGCTAGTTACATCCTCAAAAAACTCTAATAAGTTTGTCAAACACTATTTCCCTTTCAAAAAACCATGTTGACTCTGCCTAATCATATTATGATTTTCTAAGTGCCCTGTCACCACTTCCTTAATAATGGATTCCAACATTTTCCCGATGACTGATGTTCTAAACTCATCTTCCTTAATGTGTCTGATACTTTGTAATGGTCAGTATGAAAATTGCAGTGCAATACTGAGGGAGTGACGTCTTTCAGATGTAACATTAAACTGAGGTGCATTCTGCCCTCTCAGGCGGATGTCAACGATCCAGTGGCACCATTCAAAGAGCAGGGGAGTTCTCCCAGTGGCCTGGATAACATTTATCCCTCAATCAACGTCACTAAAACAGATTACCCAGTAATTTATCTCATTGCTGTTTGTGGAACCTGCTGTGCTAGTATTGGCTGCTATGTTTCCCTGCGTTCACATTGACTACACTTTACAAAAGTACTTCATTGGTGGTAAAGTGCTTTGAGATGTCCTGAGATCACAGGAGGCTCTATATTAATGCAGATTCTGTCTTCTTTCTATCTTAGCCTAGATTCTCCAATTGACATTATTTTAGTGATGGTGTTAACCTGTTTAAAATGAATGGTTTAAACTGATGTTAAAATAGCAACAATTGGAAATTCCGGGCTCCTGTCTTACCACGTAGCTGTATAATATTCCACGTAGAGATTTCACATCCATTTCTTCCCTGTATATCTCTTTAACATTACAGGGATTTTAGATGCCTGTGTCTCTATTATCTTTGTAATATTTAGCATGGAGATTTCACACCCTGGGGCTCCGCTATTTACTAGGAGGATGCGGGTGAGGTCGCAAACGACCGAAGAACCGGGCAAGGTCGGGGATGCGGAGGTCCTGTCGAACTGAACGGCAGGACATTGTTATCATTTTTTTGTTCTGTTTCCCTCCCAGCAGCCGACCAAATGGACAGGCTGATCAGCAGCTGGAGACCACAGCCAGGGACTCTTGGGGACCGTCCCCAGCAATCAGGAGGGGAGAAAGTCGGAGATCGTGGCGGGGGGGGGGAGAGAGACCATCGGAGCGGCGGGGAGAGAGGCCATCTGGGCAGGGGGGAGAGAGGCCATCGGGGCAGGGGGGAGAGAGGCCATCGGGGCAGGAGAGAGAGGGAGCAGGGGGAGTGAGAGAGATCGATCGTCGGGGCAGGGGGAGAGAGAGAGAGAGGCATTGGGGCAGGGGGGGAGAGAGAGAGAGGCATCGGGGAAGGGGGAGAGAGAGAGAGAGGCATCGGGGCAGGGGAAGAGAGAGAGAGAGAGGGACATCGGGGCAGGGGAAGAGAGAGAGAGGGGCAGCGGAGCAGGGGAAGAGAGAGAGACCCTCAGGGCAGGGGGAGAGAGAGAGACCCCATCGGGGAAGGGGGAGAGAGAGAGAGGCATCGGGGAAGGGGGAGAGAGAGAGAGAGGCATCGGGGAAGGGGGAGAGAGAGAGAGAGGCATCGGGGAAGGGGGAGAGAGAGAGAGAGAGGCATCGGGGAAGGGGGAGAGAGAGAGAGGCATCGGGGAAGGGGGAGAGAGAGAGAGAGGCATCGGGGAAGGGGGAGAGAGAGAGAGAGAGAGGCATCGAGGAAGGGGGAGAGAGAGAGAGAGGTTTCGGGGAATGGGGAGAGAGAGAGAGAGAGAGGCATCGGGGAAGGGGAGAGAGGGAGAGAGAGAGGGACATCGGGGCAGGGGAAGAGAGAGAGAGGGGCAGCGGAGCAGGGGAAGAGAGAGAGACCCTCAGGGCAGGGAGAGAGAGAGAGACCCCATCAGGGCAGGGGGTGCAGAGAGAGAGAGACCGTCAGGGCAGGGAGAGAGAGAGAGAGCGAGAGACCATTGGGGCAGGGGGGGGAGAGAGAGAGAGAGAGGCATCGGGGAAGGGGGAGAGAGAGGGGGACATTGGAGCAGGGGGGAGAGAGAGAGACCCTCAGGGCAGGGGGAGAGAGAGAGACCCCATCGGGGCAGGGGGGGAGAGAGAGAGCGAGAGATCATCGGGGCAGGGGGGGAGAGAGAGAGAGACCGTCGGGGCAGAGAGAGAGAGAGAGACCGTCGAGGCAGGGGGAGAGGGAGAGAGAGACCGTCGAGGCAGGGGGAGAGGGAGAGAGAGAGAGACCGTCGGGGCAGGGGGAGAGGGAGAGACCGTCGGGGCAGGGGGGGAGAGAGAGAGTGAGCATCGGGGCGAGGGGGAGAGAGAGAGAGAGAGAGAGAGAGAGGGCATTGGGTCGGGGGGAGAGAGAGAGGGAGCATCGGGGCGGGTGGGGAGAGAGAGGGGACATGGGGCAGAGGGGGAGAGAGAGAGGGAGCATCGGGACAGGGGGAGAGAGAGAGGGGGCAGGGCGAGGGAGAGAGGGGGCAGGGGGAGAGAGAGACACCATCGGGGCAAAGGGGGAGAGAGAGAGACCGTCGGGGCAGGGGGAGAGAGAGTAAGACCGTTGGGGTAAGGGGAGAGAGAGACCGTCGGGGCAGGGAGAGAGACAGAGACCGTTGGAGCAGGGGGAAGAGAGAGACCGTCGGGGCAGGGGGAGAGAGAGAGAGACTGACCGTCGGGGCAGGGAGAGAGACAGAGACCGTTGGGGCAGGGGGAAGAGAGAGAGAGACTGACCGTCGGGGCAGGGAGAGAGACAGAGACTGTTGGAGCAGGGGGAAGAGAGAGACTGTCGGGGCAGGGGGAGAGAGAGAGAGACCGTCGGGGAAAGGGGAGAGGGGGGGCATCGGGGCGGGGAGAGAGAGGGGGCATCGGGGCAGGGGGAGAGAAAGAGAGAGAGTGGGGGCATCGGGGCAGGGGGAGAGAGAGAGAAAGAGAGAGATGGGCACGGGCCAGGGGGAGAGAGAGAGAAACACCATCGGGGCAGGGGGAAAGAGAGAGGGGGCATCGGGGCAGGGAGAGAGAGCGAGACCTTCGGGGCAGAGGGAGAAAGAGCGAGACCTTCAGGGCAAAGGGAGAGAGCGAGACCTTCGGGGCAGAGGGAGGGAGCGAGACCTTCGGGGCAGAGGGAGAAAGAGCGAGACCTTCAGGGCAAAGGGAGAGAGCGAGACCTTCGGGGCAGAGGGAGGGAGCGAGACCTTTGGGGCAGAGGGAGAGAGCGAGACCTTCGGGGCAGAGGGAGAGAGCGAGACCTTTGGGGCAGGGGGAGAGAGAGAGAGACCGTCGGGGCAGGGGGAGAGAGAGAGAGTCCGTCGGGGCAGAGGAGAGAGCGGGACCGTCGGGGCAGGGGGAGAGAGAGAGAGAGACCGTCGGGGCAGAGGGGGAGAGAGAGACCGTTGGGGCAGAGGGGGAGAGACCGCGATCAGCAGAGGGGGAGAGAGAGACCGCGATCGGCAGAGGGGGAGAGAGAGACCGCGATCGGCAGAGAGAGAGACCGCGATCGGCAGAGGGGGAGAGAGAGACCGCGATCGGCAGAGGGGGAGAGAGAGACCGCGATCGGCAGAGGGGGAGAGAGAGACCGCGATCGGCAGAGGGGAAGAGAGAGACCGCGATCGGCAGAGGGGGAGAGAGAGACCGCGGTCGGCAGAGAGAGAGAGAGAGAGACCGCGATCGGCAGAGGGAGAGAGAGAGAGACCGCGATGGGCAGAGAGAGAGAGAGAGAGACCGCGATCGGCAGAGGGGGAGAGAGAGACCGCGATCGGCAGAGGGGGAGAGAGAGACCGCGATCGGCAGAGGGGGAGAGAGAGACCGCGATCGGCAGAGGGGGAGAGAGAGACCGCGATCGGCAGAGGGGGAGAGAGAGACCGCAATCGGCAGAGGGGGAGAGAGAGACCGCAATCGGCAGAGGGGGAGAGAGAGACCGGGGTCGGCAGACGGGGAGAGAGAGACCGCGATCGGCAGAGGGAGAGAGAGAGACCGGAATCAGCAGAGGGGGAGAGGGAGACCGGGATCGGCAGAGGGAGAGAGAGAGAGAGACCGGGATCGGCAGAGGGGGAGAGAGAGACCGCGATTGGCAGAGGGGGAGAGAGAGACCGGAATCAGCAGAGGGGGAGAGGGAGACCGCGATCGGCAGAGGGAGAGAGAGAGAGAGAGAGAGACCGCGATCGGCAGAGGGGAGGCCGAAGGCTTCCTTGAGGGGCCGGGGAAGAACTCCTGCTCCTTCTGGCCCGTGAGGAGTGCTGTAAAGGCACTTAGCTTTTGAACCGGCAGCTCCCACCTCCCTTTCACTGCCGGGTTTCCCGATCTTGTGCAGCAACAGTAAATTTTAATTCGGGCTCCCAGCTGCACTGTGTGGGCCCGGTTTAAATATGTTAATGAAGTTTCCCACCTCTCCACGGAGGTACATTCGGACATCCCGATATCCTCTGTCGTAAGGTGGCATCCTCTGCTGGGGACATGTTCCCCGTATTTAAGTCTTTATCCCCCCGACCCTCTCCCACCCGTTGTGGGGGTTGGGGGGTTAATATCGAAACCTGTGTCTCCCCATATAATCTCTGTAATGGTTGTGGTGTTCTGGGCTTGTTGAACATGCACTTTTGTTTTATTAGCAGTGAGATTTGGAACTTGTTTTATGAAATCAGTATAAGAACTGTCAAACCATGAGATGTGAGGAGTGGGAAAGCAGAAGCAGGAAAGCCTGAGGCTTTGGTAGGCCTGACTGGCAGATGAGGACGAGGGGAGCTGGAGACCTAGCTAGTGAAGAAAGAATTAGTTTAATATTAACAGATTGGAAATTAGTCACCAGGAAACCACTGTCCTTTCCTATATGTCTCTGGAATTTCTTAATTCAGAGGAGATCCCTATTTTATTAAGCCTGTTAAGAAAAAACTTCTGATTGAACACCAAGTAACTTTCATACTTCATAGTGACATAAAACCCAATGAAAACGTCAAACTAATTGAGTGCAGATTAAATAAAGTAGTCAGATAGTATGAGAAATTATATAAACTTGAGATGCATTCAGCAGTTGGTACTGCCAAAACTGGCACTTGCTGGTTCTGAGGAACTGAGAGTGCAATAAAAATGGCAATTAAAGTAGTATTTCCATTACTGATGGGAAGGATCTCTACAACAATCACATTCCAGCCACTCAAACGTCACTAAAATTATGAGCCACCAAGTACATCCACAGTAAAAATGACAGAAGGAGGCTTACCTGCTGTAAAGATGATGAAGCAGCTCGGCAGTGAACGAAATGGAAAGGTTTTGCAGCTCTCCCCAGTGTTACACTGCCACAGCAGACACACACACACTGGCAGTGCCTCACATCGAACTGCACACAAGCAGGCCACATCACTGCAACTATTGATTATTACTGCCTCATCTCCCAGTGTGTGCTCTGAAACTGCTCGTGTGTGGAAGGAGGTCCCCCCGTCAGTACAGGCAATGAAGTAAGGATAAAAAGGGGAAATGTGAATGTTGTACACCTGGACTAAAAGCAGAAAATGTTGGAAATGGACAGCAGGTCAGTTGGCATCTGAAAGACAAAGATCAGTTGACAAAGAAGAGTGGGCTGACGCAGTGGGTTAAACGCTGCCTTTTTACCTTTGGAATCTGGGTCCAAATCCCACCCAGGCTGATGGGAAGAAACTCTCCTCTTTTCTCCGGCTGTAAGGATCCTCAATGCAGATCATATCTGGCGTGGGATCACTGCACGAAAATACCCCCCAATTGACAATTAACTGAGAGAGGACAGCTACTGTGGGAAATGGAAAAACATCACACTGGCCTGTACTTCTGAGGTTGGGGCTGAGGCATGTTGTTGAGGCACTATAGAGGGAGTTTTACTCAGCATCTAACCAATGTTGCACCTGGCCTGGGAGTGTTTCATGGGACAGTGTAGAGGGAGCTTTACTCTGTATCTAACCAGTGCTGGACCTGCCCTGGGAATGTTTGATGGGTCAGTGTAGAGGGAGCTTTACTCTGTATATAACCTGTGCTGTACCTGCCCTGAGAGTATTTGACGGGACAGTGTAGAAAGAGCTTTACTCTGTATCTAACATGTGCTGTATCTGCCCTGGGAGTATTTGACAGGACAGTGTAGAGGGAGCTTTACTCTGTATCTAACATGTGCTGTACCTGCCCTGGGAGTGTTTGATGGGACAGTGTAGAGGGAGCTTTACTCTGTATCTAACATGTGCTGTATCTGCCCTGGGAGTATTTGACGGGACAGTGTAGAAAGAGCTTTACTCTGTATCTAACATGTGCTGTACCTGCCCTGGGAGTGTTCGATGGGACAGTGTAGAGGGAGCTTTACTCTGTATCTAACATGTGCTGTACCTGCCCTGGAAGTATTTGACGGAACAGTGTAGAGGGAGCTTTACTCTGTATCTAACATGTGCTGTATCTGCCCTGGGAGTATTTGACAGGACAGTGTAGAGGGAGCTTTACTCTGTATCTATCATGTGCTGTATCTGCCCTGGGAGTATTTGACAGGACAGTGTAGAGGGAGCTTTACTCTGTATCTATCATGTGCTGTATCTGCCCTGGGAGTATTTGACGGGACAGTGTAGAGGGAGCTTTACTCTGTATCTAACATGTGCTGTATCTGCCCTGGGAGTATTTGACAGGACAGTGTAGAGGGAACTTTACTATGTATCTAACATGTGCTGTACCTGCCCTGGGAGTGCCTGGTGCTGACATTGGAGCGGTGATTTTCTCCCTGGGGGTATCAGTACCATTGGCTGTATTCATACAAGCAACTGGGCGCAGGGAAGTTGGGTATTGGATACTGGCTGGTTTCCCCCCCTGTAATTTGGTCCTGAAGTCACGTATGCTCATTCTGAGTGGCGTCCAGTATCGAAGTAAGGGACTGATAATCAGGGTACTAGGGTGGTAAACAGAAGATAGTTGATAGCCTCATAATGATGATGAGATTGAATAGTGTGATAACTAAATTACAGGGGGGGAAACCAGCCAGTATCCAATACCCAACTTCCCTGCGCCCACTTGCTTGTATGAATACAGCCAATGGTACTGATACCCCCAGGGAGAAAATCACCGCTCCAATGTCAGCACCAGGCACTCCCAGGGCAGGTACAGCACATGTCAGGCCAGTTGGGCTGAATGGCCGGTTTCAATGCTGGAGATTCTATGTAACTCTACGTAGGTGGTAGAAAATGAGAGGGGACTTGACCGGGAGAGCTGTAGGCACCAGGGTGGCTGCACCTGCCATGATGTCACCAACCATATGTAGAGGTCCTGGTACACCTACGTACCAATCACCATGGGAGCTTGGCTCTGTAGGTTCCGGGTCAGCATACAGCCACTTGCTGATCTGTTTTATCAGCTGTAAAGACACATCGGTACAGCAGTCAATGGCAGGCATGGAAGGTTACCACTGCACTCAACACTTTTTCTTTCATTTCCTTCCTGTCTAGCACAACCATCCAGTGTGCTGCCCACTACTGTAGTTCAGGGGATTGATGCACTGGTCAGCATTGCCATCTATTTCCTCTCCTTTGCTACTGACTGCTGCAGCACTCCATCTCTCCATTTCCACCCCACATATTTTGACTGCCACTGGCTTTGGCAGCTCATGTTTTGCGGCAAAAAACCTTTATAACGACTTTTTAAATGACCCCTATTTATATGAACACTTGCCTTAAATGGCCACATGCCTTTTTTGTTTTTTCACAATGCAATGTTTGCAACCTGTTAAAGGATTAGCATCTGGACATGAAATTCCCCTTGGTTGTCTGAAATGGAAAGTGCTTCATTCACCATGAGGATGGGGTGTAATAGAGTTATAATTCAAAGCCTGATAATCAGGGTACTAGGGTGGTAAACAGAAGATGGCCTTAAAATAAGAGTGGGATTTTATTGTGTGATAGTTGATAGCCTCATAATGATGATGGGATTGAACAGTGTGATAACTATAATTATATTATATAATATATCTCTTAAATCTTCCTAACCCTGTAACAAACATATGTACAAAATTCTTTTTCAAGTTTATTAATTACAGCAGATGTTTTGTGAAGTGTTTTCTGCTGCTGAATCATTTTTGGGTATTGGCTCACTGCAGTCTGCTTGGGCAATCTGACCATGGTCAAACTGGCCTAGGTTACTGTCTGGTACCAGCGCTCAGTTTCAATATCCTGTGTACAAGGTGTCAGCTTTGGCTCAGTGGTATCACTCTCTCCACTGAGTCAGGATTGTGGGTTCAAGCCCCACTCCAGAGACTTGAGCACAGAATCCAGGCTGATACTTCAGTACATTACTGAGGGAGTGCTGCACTGTTGGAGGTGCTGTTCTTTGGATGAGATGTTAAACCGAGGCCCTGAGTGCCCTCTCAGGTGGATGTAAACGATCCCATGGCACTATTCGAAGAAGAGCAGGGGAGTTCCCCTGGTGTCCAGGGCCAATATTTATCCCTCAACCAATATCACTAAAAAACAGATGATCTGGTTATTATCATATTGCTGTTTGTGGGATCTTGCTGTGCACAAATTGGCTGCCGTGTTTCCTACATTACAACAGTGACTACACTTCAAAAGTACCTCATTGATTGTAAAGCACTTTGGGATGTCCCGAATTCATTCTTTCGAATGTTCTGGGTCCTTCTCAGACTAATATGACACTATCTACCCTGTCTTCTGTCATAGCTTTTCAAAATGTGGTGCCAGGTCAGAAGTCAACACAATGGCTGAACACGAACAGCTGATTTGCTTGGAAGGTGCTGGTTACATGGATGTTGAATTTCAGTTTCTGTAGACACAGGGGAACATCGGTTTGGGACAGAAATGTTCCTCCTTCCCCAGATTCGATAGGGAATTGACTGGTGTGCAGCATGCATTGTACAGAGGGTACAGCCCGGGGTGTATAGAGGGTACAGCACAAGGTGTATAGAGAGTATAGCAGGGGGTGTATAGAGCACACAGCACAGGTTGTGCAAAGGTAACTATGCACAATGTTTACGATTTAACTCTCAATGTGCCAGCATTAATGATTTGATGGAAGAATGCACATAGTACTTTGATATAATTTAATTGATTATTTTGTTTCTCTTGTAGTCTGACCCTCTTGGCTTAAATGCAACTGTGGAGTCGGGTGAAGGAGATTCAGCGGCTGATAACGGACAACGGAAGCGACGACATTCTGAGGAAACCCAGCAGCACTCAACAAATAGCTTCAAAAAACCCCGAGTACGTATTACCTGATGTTTGAATGTAGTCTGAGAAAAATAATCTTTGCATTCTCCCACACCTATGTATGTCAGTGAAAATTTTATGGGTCCTTTACTTGAGCGTCAGAACTGTCATATACATGAGGTGGTGTTGGAATATAGTTGAGATATTGTTGTAATGTAAATGAGTTAGCATTGTAATGTAAATGAGGTAACACTAATATAAATGAGGCAATGCTGCAATATAATGCTGTAGTGTAGGTGGGGTGGGTCTGCTGGTTAGGTGGGGTGGGTCTGCTGGTTAGGTGGGGTGGGTCTGCAGGTTAGGTGGGGTGGGTCTGCAGGGTGGATGGGGTAGTGCTATAATGTAATTGGAATTTTATGATCATTCTATGAATGAATAAAACTATGAGTTAAGATGTTGGAGCATCTCGTTAAATGCCAAGTTACTGTTCTCTATCTGAAGATATTATTAAACACTGGTAGCGTGAAGTCAGGTTGAATTGATTGTGATTAACTGGGGCAAAATTCCTCTGATCGCATTGTATTGCAGTGCGATGAATGCCTTCTGGAAGATTAACTCTTGGGTATTTCTAGTGAAATTGTGAAATCATAAATGTGTTCTTTTAGAAATAGCCAACAGAGGAACTCTCCACAAACATACTTAGGATGTTGCTACACATAGAATCATAGAATCTGACAACTCAGAAGGACGCCATTCAGCCCATCCTGCCTGTGCCGGTTCTTTGAAAGAGCTATCCAATTAGTCCCTTCCCTTTCCCCATAGCCCTGCAAATTTTTCCCCTTCAAGTATTTATCCCGTTTCCTTTTGAAAGTGACCAGAGGGATTGCATTCTCTGTGTTCTTGTATTCTGGGATAGATACACTCTCTGTAAATGGCAAACTGCGAATGAGGTGAAGAGTCTGCAGCTAAGTGCAGGAAAAGCTCGTGTTTAATGTTGGTGACAATTCTACATGTTAGAAATCAAGACTGAAACCAAAGTCCGTCGGGTCACGTGCTGGAGGCCCCAAATATATGTATTGTACAGAGTCATCTTTGCAGGCAAAAGAACACATGGAATTAAATCCAGAAAAAATAAATAATACCTCACAGTCCTGTAAGATGTTGTAATGTCAGCACTCCACAGGTTGAGACATCGGCCCAGATTTTAACTGCCCCCATCTGGCGGAAACCAGACAAGGGCGGTTAAAATAACGAGGAGTCACCCCCACCGATCCTGCTTCCTTCCCGTCCTGTCCCCATATTACAGAATCATGGACTCTTACAGCACAGAAGGAAGCCATTCGGCCCGTCGTGCCTGTGCTGGCTCTTTGAAAGAGCTGTCCAATTTAGTCCCACACCCCAGATTTTTCCCCATAACCCTGTAAATTAGCCCTCTTCAAGTACATGTCCAATTGCCTTTTGAAAGTTCCGATGGAATCTGATTCCACCTCCCTTTCAGGAAGTGTGTTCCAGATCGTAACAACCCTCTGTGAAAAAATTATCATTTCCCCTGTAGTTCTTTTGCCAATTATTTTAAATTGGTTACCGACTCACTTGCCAGAGGAAACAGTTTGTCCCTATTTGCTCTATCAAAACCCTTCATAATTTTGAATACCTCTATTGGTTCTCCCCTTAACCTTCGCTGCTCTAAGGAGAATAATCCCAGTTTCTCCAGTCTCTCCACATAACTGAAGTCCCTCATCCCTGGTATCATCCTGGTAAACCTCCTCTGCACCCTCTCCAAGGCCTTGATATACTTCTTAAAGTGTGGTGCCCAGAATTGGACACAATACTCCAGCTGAGGCCTAACCAATGATTTGTAAAGGTTCAGCATAATTCCCTTGTTTTATATTCAGTGCTTCTATTTACAAAGCCAACAATCCCATATGCTTTCTTAACCGCTTTATCAACTTGCCCTGCCACCTTCAACGATTTGTCCCTCTGCTCTTGCATCCCCCTCAAAATAATACCATATTATCCTTTATTGAGCAGGCAAGCAGGACACCCGCAGGAAGGAAGCAGGATCCTGCTTTAAATATGCAGATCGGATCCGATGATGTCAACAGGACCCGATCTACAATATCAACCAGAGGCCTGAGCAGGGAGGGGGAAGTGTTGGCTCCTTCGTCAGGCAAAACCAGCCAGGTTTCCTGTGGGCCAGGAGGGACAGGTGCTCCTCGGGGCCTCACAAGGAAGCCTTGAGCATGCCTTGAACCGGGATACCCTCCCGATCATGGCATGACCCCACTCCGGCCCCGATCACGGATAGACCCTCCCGTTAAGATTGGCAGGGCCTCCACGTTCCCGGCCTTGCCGAGTTCTTCGGCTGATTACAGCATTCCCCACCTCCCCGTTAATATCGGGGCCATTGGTTCTCATTTGGTTTAAGTGACATTGCCATGTAATCCTTTGTATTGACTTTGTGACAGCAGACAAGTTGCACCTTCATTAGAGAGGTTAGGGGTGAAATTAGTGAAGTAAATGGAAAAGAAAGTCAGGTGGGGTGCAAAGCAGGCTGTTGATTCGCTACTGCCTGGTTTGCACTACCATCAAAGAGCAACATAAACCTATAGCCGAATGTTGCATTGGGTTAAGTTCTCCAGGTTCAGAGCACGACTTCTCTTGGGCCTAACTGTTGGAGATTGTTGTGACTGAAATTGTTGAATATAATATATTATTTTTATTCTATTTCTACTTTTTTCGACAGGTAGATGCGCCATTAACTCCCACAACTCCGACAATTCCTATTTCTCCCATTGCCGCTGGCACTCCTAGCACACCTGTATCCCGAACAAGTGGATCCAATTCAGCTGATGATAAGCAACAGCCAGCACCGTCACCATCACCATCATCATCCTCAGCATCGTCGTCCTCCTCCTCATCTTCATCATCTGTGATTGCACCTATCCGTCCTACTGCGTGAGTGCTTATCCTCAAATTGAGACTGTGAGGGAGTGGGAATCTCTGGGACATTTAATGCTTATATTTGTTGCACAGAACTGTGTGGAGTTTAGTCATTGGAATAATGGATAAAATGGCCTCCAACAATGACTCCAGGAAGGAATTGCCGTCTGCTCTCGCCATGAATAAAGATCAACCCAATTGTTACTCGAATCAAACTTAGAGTAGTATTGGTACTGTGATCAAACCTAGAGTAGTATTGGTACTGTGATCAAACCTAGAGTAGTATTGGTACTGTGATCAAACCTAGAGTAGTATTGATACTCAGATCAATCCTAGAGTAGTATTGGTACTGTGATCAAACCTAGAGTAGGATTGGTACTGTGATCAAACCTAGAGTAGTATTGGTACTGTGATCAAACCTAGAGTAGTATTGGTACTGTGATCAAACCTAGAGTAGTATTGATACTCAGATCAATCCTAGAGTAGTATTGGTACTGTGATCAAACCTAGAGTAGTATTGATACTCAGATCAATCCTAGAGTAGTATTGGCACTCAGATCAAACCTAGAGTAGTGTTGGTACTGTGATCAAACCTAGAGTAGTGTTGGTACTGTGATCAAACCTAGAGTAGCATTGATACTCAGATCAATCCTAGAGTAGTATTGGTACTCAGATCAATCCTAGAGTAGTATTGGTACTGTGATCAATCCTAGAGTAGTATTGATACTCAGATCAATCCTAGAGTAGTATTGGTACTCAGATCAAACCTAGAGTAGTATTGGTACTCAGATCAATCCTAGAGTAGTATTGGCACTCAGATCAAACCTAGAGTAGTATTGGTACTGTGATCAAACCTAGAGTAGTGTTGGTACTGTGATCAAACCTAGAGTAGTATTGTTACTCAGATCAATCCTAGAGTAGTATTGGTACTCAGATCAATCCTAGAGTAGTATTGGTACTGTGATCAAACCTAGAGTAGTATTGGTACTCAGATCAAAGGGGTGATTCAAGGGGTTCAGGGTAAACATGTTCCCACAAAGAAAAAGGGAGGGGCTGCCAAATCTAGAGCCCCTAGGATGTCAAGAAGCATTCAGGGTTAGATAAGGCAGAAAAAGAAAGCCTATGATAGACACCGGGAACTCAATACTACGGAAAGCTTAGAGGAGTATATAAAGTGCAGGGGTGAAGTTAAAAAGGAAATTAGGAAAGCAAAAAGAGGGCATGAAAAAATATTAGCAGGTAATATCAAAGATTTTTTATAAATACATTATGAGCAAGAGGATAACTAAGGAAAAAGTAGGGCCTATTAGAGACCAAAAAGATAAACTATGTGTGGAGGCAGAAGATGTGTGTATGGTTCTTAATGAATACTTTGCATCTGTCTTCACAAAGGAGAGGGATGATACAGGGATTGAAGTTAAGGAGGAGGAGTGTGAAATATTGGATGGGACAAACATAGTGAGAGAGGAAGTATTAAGGGGATTAGCATCTTTGAAAGTGGATAAATCACCAGGGCCGGATGAAATGTATCCCAGGCTGTTAAAAGAAGCCAGGGAGGAAATAGCGGAGGCTTTAACAATCATTTTCCAAACTTCACTGGATACAGACGTAGTGCCGGAGGATTTGAGGATTGTACCGTTGTTTAACAAGGGAGCGAAGGATAGACCGAGTAATTACAGGCCAGTCAGCCTAACCTCGATGGTGGGCAAATTATTGGAATCAATTCTGAGGGACAGGATAAACTGTCACTTAGAAAGGCACGGGTTAATCAAGGACAGTCAGCATGGATTTGTTAAGGGGAGGTTGTGTCTGGCTAACTTGATTGAATTTTTCGAGGAGGTGACAAGGAGGATCGATGAGGGTAGCACAATTGATGTAGTAGTCTACGTCGATTTTAGCGAGGCTTTTGACAAGGTCCCACATGGAAGATTGGTCAAAAAAGTAAAGGCCCATGGGATCCAAGGGAAAGTGGCAAATTGGATCCAAAATTGGCTCAGTGGTAGGAAGCAAAGAGTAATGGTCGACGGGTTTGCGACTGGAAGATTGTTTCCAGCGGGGTGCCGCAGGGCTTGGTACTGGGTCCTTTGCTTTTTGTGGTATATATTAACAATTTGGACTTAAACGTAGGGGGCATGATTAAGAAATTTGCAGACAACACAAAGATAGGTCGTGTGGTTGACAGTGAGGAGGAAAGCTGTAGACTGCAGGAAGATATCAGTGGACTGGTCAGATGGGCAGAAAAGTGGCAAATGGAGTTCAATCCGGAGAAGTGTGAGGTAATGCATTTGGGGAGACCAAACAAGGCAAGGGAATACACAATAAATGGGAGGATACTGAGAGGTGTAGAGGAAGTGAGGGACCTTGGAGTGCATGTCCACAGATCCCTGAAGGTTGCAGGACAGGTAGATAAGGCGGTTAAGAAGGCATATGGAATACTTTCCTTTGTTAGCCGAGGCATAGAATATAAAAGCAGGGATGTTATGGTGGAACTGTATAAAACACTAATTAGGCTATAGCTTGAGTACTGCGCAGAGTTCTGGTCACCACATTACAGGAAGGATGTAATTGCATTAGAGAGGATTCAGAGGAGATTTATGAGAATGTTGCCAGGACTGGAGAATTTTAGCTATGATTACAGATTGGATAGGCTGGGGTTGTTTTCCTTGGAACAGAGGAGACTGGGGGTGATTTGATTGAGGTGTACAAAATTATGAGGGGACTGGATAGAGTGGATAGGGAGGACCTATTTCCCTTAGTGGAGGGGTCAATAACCAGGGGACATAGATTTAAAGTGGAAATGAGGAATTTTTTTTCCACCCAGAGGGTGGTGGGGGTCTGGAACTCACTGCCTGAGAGGGTGGGAGAGGCAGAAACCCTCAACTTATTTTAAAAAATACCTGGATGTACACCTGCAGAGCCGTGACCTGCAGGCCTACGGACCAAATGCGGGAAAGTGGGATTAGGCTGGGTGGCTTGTTTCTCAGCCGGCATGGACACGATGGGCTGAATGGCCTCCTTCTGTGCCATAAATGTTCTATGATTCTAAACCTAGAGTAGTATTGGTACTCAAAACAGCCATGGACAACTAAAGAGGTAAGGGACAGTATAAGACATAAGGAAAGGGCATAAAAAAAGGCAAAAAATGGCACAGATCCTGGCGAACGGGAAAGATGCAAAGATCAACAAGGGGTCACAAAACAGATAGTAAGGGCTACAAAAAGAGAGTATGAAAAGAAACTTGCAAGGGATATCAAAACCAATACGAAGAACTTTTATAGTTATATTAGGAAAAAGAGGGTGGTCAGGAGCAGTGTTGACCCTTTAAAAACTGAAAATGGGGATAGGGGAAATGGTGGACATGTTGAACAATTACTTTGCGTCAGTATTTACAGTAGAAAAAGAGGATAGCATGCCGGAAATCCCAAGAAAACTAATACTGAATTGGGTACAGGGACTCAATAAAATTAACATAGGTAAAGTAACAGTAATGAAGAAAATAATAGCACTAAAGAGTGACAAATCCCCAGGACCAGATGGTTTCCATCCCAGGGTTTCAAAGGAAGTAGGTGAGCACATTGCAGAGGCCCTAACTATAATCTTTCAAACTTCTCTAGATTCAGGAACTGTCCTCTAGATTGGAAAATTGCACATGTCACTCCGCTTTTTAAGAAAGGAGAGAGAGGGAAACCAAGGAATTATAGACCAGTTAGCTTAACATCTGTTGTGGGGAAAATGCTGGAGTCTATAATTAAGGATAGGGTGACTGAACACCTCGAGAATTTTCAGTTAATCAGAGAGAGCCAGCATGGATTTGTGAAAGGTAGGTCGTGCCTGACAAACCTGATTGAATTTTTTGAAGAGGTGACTAAAGTAGTGGACAGGGGAATGTCAATAGATGTTATTTATATGGACTTCCAGAAGCCCATGGAATCGAGGGAAAAGTACGGACTTGGTTAGGAAGTTGGCTGAGCGAAAGGCGACAGAGGGTAGGGATAATGGGAAGGTACTCACATTGGCAGGATGTGACGAGTGGAGTCCCGCAGGGATCTGTCTTGGGGCCTCAATTATTCACAATATTTATTAACGACTTAGATGAAGGCATAGAAAGTCTCACATCTAAGTTTGTCGATGACACAAAGATTGGTGGCATTGTAAGCAGTGTAGATGAAAACATAAAATTACAATGGGATATTGATAGATTAGGTGAATGGGCAAAACTGTGGCAAATGGAATTCAATGTAGGCAAATGTGAGGTCATCCACTTTGGATCAAAAAAGGATAGAACAGGGTTCTTTCTAAATGGTAAAAAGTTAAAAACAGTGGATGTCCAAAGGGACTTAGGGGTTCAGGTACATAGATCATTGAAGTGTCATGAACAGGTGCAGAAAATAATCAATAAGCCTAATGGAATGCTGGCCTTTATATCTAGAGGACTAGAGTACAAGGGGGCAGAAGTTATGCTGCAGCTATACAAAATCCTGGTTAGACCGCACCTGGAGTACTGTGAGCAGTTCTGGGCACTGCACCTTCGGAAGGACATATTGGCCTTGGAGGGAGTGCAGCGTAGGTTTACCAGAATGATACCCGGACTTCAAGGGTTAAGTTACGAGGAGAGATTACACAAATTGGGGTTGTATTCTCTAGAGTTTCGAAGGTTAAGGGGTGATCTGATTGAAGTTTATAACATATTAAGGGGAACGGATAGGGTGGATAGAGAGAAACTATTTCCGCTGGTTGGGTATTCTAGGAGTAGGGGGCACAGTCTAAAAATTAGAGCCAGACCTTTCAGGAGTGAGATTAGAAAACATTTCTACACACAAAGGGTGGTAGAAGTTTGGAACTCTCTTCTGCAAACGGCAATTGATACTAGCTCAATTGCTAAATTTAAATCTGAGATAGATAGCTTTTTGGCAACCAAAGGTATTAAGGGATATGGGCTAAAGGCAGGTATATGGAGTTAGATCACAGATCAGCCATGATCTTATCAAATGGCGGAACAGGCACGAGGGGCTGAATGGCCTACTCCTGTTCCTATGTTCAAATCAAACCTGAAGTAGTGTTGGTCCTCAGATCAAACCTAGAGTAGTAGTGGTACTCAGATCAAACCTAGAGTAGTAGTGGTACTCAGATCAAGCTGAGAGTAGTGTTGGTACTCAGATCAAACCTAGAGTAGCATTGGTACTCAGATCAACCTAGGGTAGTATTGGTACTCAGATCAAACCTGGAGTAGTATTGGTACTCAGATCAAACCTGGAGTAGTATTGGTACTCAGATCAAACCTGGAGTAGTATTGGTACTCAGATCAAACCTGGAGTAGTATTTGTACTCAGATCAAACCTGGAGTAGTATTGGAACTCAGATCAAACCTATAAGATCAAACTTGGAGTAGTGTTGGTACTCAAATCAATACCTGAGTGGTATTGTTATTTAAATCAATACTTGAGTGATATTGGTACTCCAATCATAGCTTGAGTAGTTTTGGTACTCAAATCAAACTGGAGTAGTATTGGTACTCAAATCAATATTTGAGTAATATTGGTACTCAGATCAAAGTTGGAGAAATACTGTTACAGAAATCTAAGCTGGAGTAGTCTTTTTGCTAAAATCTGACCATGTTCAGTGCTTGTATTCAAAGGTAAGTTGGTGTAACATTATTGCTCAAATCCAAACCAGGTGTAGGTTTGTTGCTTGAATCTGACCTGGAAATAATATTGAAAAGAAAGACTTGCATTTATATAGTGCCTGACCAGTTTTCACAGAACCATCTTAATGATCTTCACATATATTGAATTGCTTTAAAGTGCAGTGACTGTTGTTACATAGGCACATGTGGAAGCCATCTGTGCACAGAAAGATCTCTCAAATGGCAATGAGACGAATGGTCAGTTAACCTGTTTTTGGTTATAGGAGCCTTGAATAGTACTATGAACTCTCTAATTTCCAGCTAAATCACCAATCAAGAATGCAGGCCCTTGGTTTAACCTCTCATCTGAAGCACAGCACCGCTGACATTGTAGTACTCCCTCAGTACTGTGCTGTAATGGTAGCCTAGAGTCTTGACTGTGTACTCAACTGTTGGAGTGCAGCTTGAACCCACATCCTTCTGAGGTGAGAGTGCTATCAACTGAGCCAAGCTATTTTTATATATCTCTCTATATCTACCTATCTGGATAGATAGATATAGAGATATATATAACACAAAACATGGAAGTATAGTGAACAGTGAGGAGGATAGTGATAGACTTCAAGAGGATATAGACAGGCTGGTGGAATGGACAGACACATGGCAGATGAAATTTAACGCAGAAAAATGCAAAATGATACATTTCGGTAGAAAGAAGGAAGAGAGGCAATATAAACTAGAGGGCACAATTCTAAAAGGGGCACATGAACAGAGAGATCTGGGGGTATATGTGCACAAATCGTTAAATGTGGCAGGGCAGGTTGAGAAAGTGGTTAAAAAAGCATACGGGATCCTGGGCTTTATAAATAGAGGCATAGAGTACAAAAGCAAGGAAGTCATGATGAACCTTTATAAAACAGTGGTTTGACCACATCTGGGCACCGCACTTTAGGAAAGATGTGAAGGCCTTAGAGAGGATGCAGAAGAGGTTTACTAGAATGATTCCAGGGATGAGGGATTTTAGTTACGTGGATAGACTGGAGAAGCTGGGGTTGCTCTCCTGGAACAGAGAAGGTTAAGAGGAGATTTGATAGAGGTATTTAAAATCATGAAGGGTCTAGACAGAGTAGATAGAGAGAAACTGTTCCCATTGGTGGAAGGGTCAAGAACAAGAGGACACAGATTTAAGGTGATTGGCAAAAGAACCAAAGGTGTCATGAGGAAAAGCTTTTTTACGCAGCGAGTGGTTAGGATCTGGAATGCACTGCCCGAGGGGGTGGTGGAGGCAGATTCAATCATGGCCTTCAAAAGGGAACTGGAGAAGTACTTGAAAGGAAAAAAATTGCAGGGCTACGGGGAAAGGGCGGGGGAGTGGGACTAACTGGATTGCTCTCGCATAGACTCGATGGGCTGAATTGTCTCCTTCCATGCTGTAACCTTTCTATAATTCTATGCTTTTTGTTGGAACACGAGTCAGGCATATTATTGTGTGACTCTCAGTGGGAACAGTATCTCCAGAGTTTATTGTGCCCTTGTTTGTTTACTGTTCCAAGCTTAAACATTCTTAGCAGCTGGATTCCCATTCGGATGATTGAGACCGTCTGAAAGAGAACTGCATCTGAGAACAAAAGCTAATAAACTAGTGGTTAAAGTTGCTGTTGTGAAGGAGACAAAAGTCTACCTCAGCAAAGTGGGTGAAGTCAGACTGTTTATCTCAGGTGCTCTTCACCTGTGGGGGATGACAATTACCATGACCTCGATATTAACCCCGCCCCCCTCTTGACACAGCCCAGCCCAGAGCAACATCTTAGTATCATTGAATCTTACAGCACAGAAGGAGGCCATTCAGCCCATCATACCTGTGCCGGCTCTGAATGAGCTATCTACTTAGTTTCACTCCCCTGCTCTTTCTGTATAGCCCTGCAAATTTTTCCTTTTGAAGTATTTATCCAATTCCCTTTTGAAAGTTACTATTGAATCCGCTTCCACCGCCCTTTCAGGCAGAGCATTCTTTAGTACAGAATATATAGAACAGCAGAAGTTCAACTTGACTCGTAATGTCCTTAGAGGGACAGTGTCTTCACTCCAGGATGTTACAAATTTCTGCTTCTCTGTGAAGGTTAAGATTGCCAATCCTTCAGGCTTGTCCTGGAGTCTCCAAGAATTAAAAATTAATCTCCTGAATATTGCTGCGAGCAACCCAGAGGAGCATTAAAAAAAAGTATTTTTTTCATTTTCTTTAAACATTTTCATTGATTAGTTATAAAAATATTGGAGATGGGGAAAGAGGTTGTTTGACTGGGCAGGACAGTTGGAGGTGGAAGGTCATGTGATGTATTCCTGGAGGTTTATCACCCAGAGTTGGTGACCCTAGTGAAGGTTGAGGAGTCTGTACCTAAGGTTGCTAATCACAGATGGTGCAGAAGCAAACAGTGCCCAAATGTGAGTGGAAAGTTGCATAAATACGGCTGAACCAAGGGACATGGGCCCAGTAACTTGATCTTTTTAAATTAATTATTATATACACCGATTACACCGTAATGAACAGCCGAGGTTCAGCTAAACATCTGTAATATCAGCAGAGTTTAAGTGGGGGGGGGCGTTATTTGATTTTAGCAATGATATGGGTCTATATAGAGTTCAGCCATGTGCATTTTATAAATCAGGTGGACCCATATCGAGAATTATCTAGATGTGAGAGAATGATGGTGTAAACTTGGATTATGTGAATCACAAAGTACAATCTGTGTTGCAGTGTGTACTGGGACCTTGATATTCCAACTAACGCAGTGATTAAAGAGCGTGCTCCAATCGAGGTGCTCCCACCACATCCAGACGTGGAGATGTTACGAGCACAGCTGACAGTGAAACTGAGACAACACTACCAGGAGCTGTGCCAACAGAGAGAAGGTAATCTCTACAACTGGCAAGGGTACAAAAGTCTTCTGTTCCATGCACTGATGTTGCTCATCTTGATAAGCAAAAAAAAATCATAAAGAAGAATAAAAAGCAAAAAATACATGCTTCAGGCTGTAGTTTTTATTCTTGTGTAGAATGCTTTATTTTCCCATCCTTTCTATCTGCCATAAGGGATTTGGGGCTTTTGACAAACGATGCATGTTCTTGAGCAAGAGCAAATAGGGGACACAGTCTCCACTTAACTTGGTGCTAAAATGCTTCTTCTGATTCAAAGCTGTCAGCCGTGCCTCAGTGGGTAGCACTCTCACCTCTGATTCAGAAGGTCGTGGGTTTGAGTCCTACTCCAGCGACTTGAGCACATAATCTAGGCTGACATAACAGTGCAGTACTGAGGGAGTGCTGCACTGTCGGAGATGACATTTTTCGGATAAGACGTCAAACCAAGGCTCAGTCTGCCCTCTCAGGTGGATGTAAAAGATCCCATTGCACTATTTGAATAAGAACAGGGGAGTTCTTCCCGGTGTCCTGGCCAACATTCATCCATTAACCAACATCACTAAAATAGGTTATCAGGTCATTTATCTCATTGTTGTTTGTGGGAGCTTGCTGTGGACAAATTGGCCACCATACTGCCCTACGTTGCAACAGTGACTATACTTCAAAAGTACTTAATTGGCTGTGAAGTGCTTTGGGATGTCCATGAAAGGCACTATAGAAATGCAAGTCTTTCTTTCAAATAACTAAAGGAGACTTTGTAAGTAATTTTTTTGTCCACATATTGCCCACCTCTCCGTAAGGTTCTGAGTCTTGCTAGGCACCCATCACCCTCTGGTACCTTGCCTTATGTGTCAGCCTAGACAGTGAGTGTTGGCAGGCTAGTTGACTTTGGGGGGCAACACAGCCAAACCGATCCTGTCCTCACCCAAAATCCAATGTGAACTTTCCAGTGTGGGTCACTGGACAGCAATCAGGAGGGAGCAGGAACTCAAGCCTTCTACAATTGAGGCTAGTTGTAGTGTCTCTACTGCCACCTGGGCTTAAATCAGCCAACAGCACAGACCAAGAATCAAATTTGGAATACTCTATGCTGTATGGCTCTGCTGCCTGTACCAACTTAAAGAATTTTTAAGGGACAGGTGTCCCATTGATTTTCAGTTGTTCCATTGCTTATGTGGCATCTGCTTTCAGTTAAAGAACTGTGATTCCGTCACCTGATGTACTCAGGAGACATTAGTTAGTGATGGGCCAGCTGAGGTCAGGTTTTACCGCATCGTACCTAGCAGCTGCTGCTTGAGCTATGAGGAAATGGAATTTTGATCCTCTCTTCCCCAGAAACCCTGGAAACAATCCCTCTTCAGACAAGATTCCCAACTCTGTTGTATTTGAGAAGAGTCTGTGAATCCCATTTAACGTCAGTTTGATTGCTCTGGCAGGCATCGATCCACCTCGTGACTCATTTAATCGCTGGCTTCTGGAGCGGAAGGCGATCGACAGAGGCAAGGACCCATTGCTGCCCAGTGATTGTGATCCTATCGTGTCTCCCTCCATGTTTCGAGAAGTAATGAACGACATTCCTATCAGGTAACATGATATTTCCTTTTGCAATACGGGCTACGAAAAATATTATGCACATACAACCTCCTGCCTTTATAGGCCCCCTGCATGCAGTTTTCCCTCATAACAGTTGCCCCACTCTACAAAGCCCCCTAGCTCCAGTGCACATTGCTGCGATGTAGGCTGCCCATCTCAAATTTGACCCCTTGCCTCTGGGAAAAAATATAACTATTTTTAGCTCGCATACATGCCATATCCCCAACTTAAACCAATTAAAGAAGTGCAGTCTATATTAGTTTAGCGATCCATGCTCCCAGTGGAAAGTGATGCTCGCAGGAACCACGGCTTGGGAAATGGTGGGCACCCATTAATGGATAGAGAATCGTGAGCTGCTGCCTGCCATTGCCTAAGCTGTGGTCCCTGTGAGCACCGCTCCACGCTGACAACGCCAGATCGAGGAACCAGCCCTTATACAAGAATTATCTTTGTAAGTTTCTATAGCTATTGTGGTTCCTTTCATTTAACTAATCGCTGGTAAAAAAGTAGAAAATATCAACGGGATTACACAAAGTCAACATGGATTTATGAAAGGGAAATAGTGTTTGACAAACCTACTGGAGTTTTTTTGAGGGTGTAACTGATAGAATAGGTAAGGAAGAACCAGTGGATGTAGTTTATTTGGATTTTAAGAAGGCCTTTGATAAAGTCCCACATAAGAGGTTAGTGTGCAAAATTAAAGCACATGGGATTGGTGGTAATATAGTGGCATGGATTGAGAATTGGTTAACAGACAGGAAACAGAGAGGAGGAATAAATGGGTCTTTTTCGGGGTGGCAGGCGGTGACTAGTGGGGTCCTGCAGGGATCAGTGCTTGGGCCCCAGCTAGTCACAATATATATCAATGATTTGGATGAGGGAACCAAATGTAATATTTCCAAGTTTGCTGACGACACAAAACTAGGTGAGATTGTGAGTTGTGAGGAGGATGCAAAGAGGCTACAAGGCGATTTAGACAAGTTGAGTGAGTGGGCAAATACATGGCAGATGCAATATAATGTGGATAAATGTGAAGTTATCCACTTCAGAAGGAAAAACAGAAAGGCAGAGTATTATTTAAATGGTGATAGATTGGGAAATGTTGATGTACAAAGGGACCGAGGTGTTCTTGTACACCAGTCACTGAAAGCAAGCAGTTAGGAAGGCGAATGGTATGTTGGCCTTCATTGCAAGAGGATTTGAGTACAGGAGCAAGGATGTCTTACTGCAGTTATACAGTGCCTTGGTGAGACCACACCTGGAGTATTGTGTGCAGTTTTGGTCTCCTTACCTAAGAAAGGATATACTTGCCATAGAGGGAGTGCAGTGAAGGTTCACCAGACTGATTCCTGGGATGGCAGGACTGTTGTATGAGGAGAGATTGGGTCGACTAGGCCTGTATTCACTCACGTTTAGATGAATGAGAGGGGATCTCATTGAAACACACAAAATTCTGACAGGGCCAGACAGACTGGATGCAAGGAGGATGTTTCCCTTGGCTGGGGGGTCCAGAACGAGGGGTCACAGTCTCAGGATACGGGGTAGGACATTTAGGACTGAGATGAGGAGAAATTTCTTCACTCAGAGGGTGGTGAACCTGTGGAATTCTCTACCACAGAAGGCTTTGGAGGCCAAGTCACTGAATATATTTAAGAAGGAACTAGATAGATTTCTAGACACAAAAGGCATCAAGGGGGATGGGGAGAGTGCGGGAATATGGTATTGAGATAGAGGATCAGCCATGATCATATTGAATGGGGAGCAGGCTCAGAGGGCCGAATGGCCTACTCCTGCTCCTATTTTCTTTGTTTCTATGCAATTTCCCCTGCACCATTCTGCAAGCGTGAGTGGTAATTTGTACCATGAAGACCATGCCACAATAGCAAATTCTGGCATGGAAGCGGATTTAGACACAGAGTGTTTCAGTGCTGTTATACGATTACTTTTCCTTCTCTGCTACTGAATTTATCTCTGCTGGTAACATCTGTGAATCCACTATTAGAACTGCTCAGCACAGAAAACCAATGCCAGCGTGTCTTCCTGCTCCTTTAGCAGCCACTCTTCTGGTCACACACCTCAACTATCTTTTCTGACAATTGTGAATCCTTGTTCCCACTCCTCTCCCAATAAAACACTCACCCACATTCAGACATGTATCAGTAAGACGCTGTTTCACATTTTTTTTTATTCGTTCATGGGACATGCGCGTCGCTGGCAAGGCCAGCATTTATTGCCCATCCCATATAGACATGTATCAGTAAAACACTGGACCACATTCAGACACAAAACAGAAAAAAAACCGTTCCCATTCAGACACAAAACAGGAAAACACCGAGCCAATTCAGACACAAAACAGTAAAACGCGGTCTCACGTTCAGACACAAAACAGGTAAGCACTGACCCATATTCAGACGCATTTCAGTAATACACTGACGCACGTTCAGACACGTATCAGTAAAATACTGTTCCACTTTCAGACAAGAATCAGCAAAACACTGTCCCACTTTCAGACAGGAATCAGCAAAACACGGTAAATCGTTGTGATATTGAACGGGAAAACACTGTCCCACATTCAGACATGCATCAGTAAAACACCGTCCAACAATCCGAAATGCATCAGGAAAACACTGTCCAACAATCAGAAATGCATCAGGAAAACACTGTCCCACATTCGGACATGCATCAGTGAAACACTGTCCCACAATCAGAAATGCATCAGTAAAACACTGTCCCACATTCAGACAGGAATCAGTAAAACACTGTCCCACATTCAGACGTATTTCAGTAAAACACTGTCCCACATTCGGACATGCATCAGTAAAACACTGTCCCACATTCAGAAATGCATCAGTAAAACACTGTCCCACATTCAGACAGGAATCAGTAAAACACTGTCCCACATTCAGACATGCATCAGTAAAACACTGTCCCACATTCAGAAATGCATCAGTAAAACACTATCCCACATTCAGAAATGCATCAGTAAAACACTGTCCAACAATCAGAAATGTATCAGGAAAACACTGTCCCACATTCGGACATGCATCAGTAAAACACTGTCCCACATTCAGACAGGAATCAGTAAAACACTGTCCCACATTCAGAAATGCATCAGTAAAACACTGTCCCACATTCAGACAGGAATCAGGAAAACACTGAACCACATTCAGACAGGAATCAGTAAAACACTGTCCCACATTCAGACATGCATCAGTAAAACACTGTCCCACATTCAGACAGGAATCAGGAAAACACTGAACCACATTCAGACAGGAATCAGGAAAACACTGTCCCACATTCAGACAGGAATCAGTAAAACACTGTCCCACATTCAGACGTATTTCAGTAAGACACTGTCCCACATTCAGACATGCATCAGTAAAACACTGTCCCACATTCGGACATGTATCAGTAAAACACTGTCCCACATTCAGACAAGAATCAGTAAAACACTGTCCCACATTCAGACATGCTTCAGTAAAACACTGTCCAACATTCAGACGTATTTCAGTAAAACACTGTCCCACATTCAGACAAGAATCAGTAAAACACTGTCCCACATTCAGACATGCATCAGTAAAGCACTGTCCCACATTCAGACGTATTTCAGTAAAACACTGTCCCACATTCAGACAAGAATCAGTAAAACACTGTCCCACATTCGGACATGCATCAGTAAAACACTGTCCCACATTCAGACATGCATCAGTAAAACACTGTCCCACATTCAGACAAGAATCAGGAAAACACTGTCCCACATTCAGACATGCATCAGTAAAACACTGTCCCACATTCAGACGTATTTCAGTAAAACACTGTCCCACATTCAGACAAGAATCAGTAAAACACTGTCCCACATTCAGACAGGAATCAGTAAAACACTGTCCCACATTCAGACATGTATCAGTAAAACACTGTCTCACATTCAGACAAGAATCAGTAAAACACTGTCCCACATTCAGACATGCATCAGTAAAGCACTGTCCCACATTCAGACGTATTTCAGGAAAACACTGTCCCACATTCGGACATGAATCAGTAAAACACTGTCCCACATTCGGACATGCATCAGTAAAACACTGTCCCACATTCAGACATGCATCAGTAAAACACTGTCCCACATTCAGACATGCATCAGTAAAACACTGTCCCACATTCGGACATGCATCAGTAAAACACTGTCCCACATTCGGACATGCATCAGTAAAATACTGTCCCACATTCGGACATGCATCAGTAAAACACTGTCCCACATTCAGACACGTATCAGTAAAACACTGTCCCACATTCAGACAGGAATCAGTAAAACACTGTCCCACATTCAGACGTATTTCAGGAAAACACTGTCCCACATTCGGACAGGAATCAGTAAAACACTGTCTCACATTCAGACAGGAATCAGTAAAACACTGTCTCACATTCGGACATGCATCAGTAAAACACTGTCCCACATTCAGACAGGAATCAGTAAAACACTGTCCCACATTCAGACAGGAATCAGTAAAACACTGTCCCACATTCAGACAGGAATCAGTAAAACACTGTCCCACATTCAGACAGGAATCAGTAAAACACTGTCCCACATTCGGACATGCATCAGTTAAATACTGTCCCACATTCGGACGTATTTCAGTAAAACACTGTCCCACATTCAGACAGGAATCAGTAAAACACTGTCCCACATTCGGACAGGAATCAGTAAAACACTGCCCACATTCGGACAGGAATCAGTAAAACACTGTCCCACATTCAGACAGGAATCAGTAAAACACTGTCCCACATTCAGAAATGCATCAATAAAACACTGCCCCACATTCAGAAATGCATCAGTAAAACACTGTGCCACATTCAGACAGGAATCAGTAAAACACTGTCCCACATTCAGAAATGCATCAGTAAAACACTGTCCCACATTCAGACAGGAATCAGTAAAACACTGTCCCACATTCAGAAATGCATCAGGAAAACACTGTCCCACATTCAGACAGGAATCAGTAAAACACTGTCCCACATTCGGACATGCATCAGTAAAACACTGTCCCACATTCGGACAGGAATCAGTAAAACACTGTTCCACATTCGGACAGGAATCAGTAAAACACGATCCCACATTCGGACAGGAATCAATAAAACACTGTCTCACATTCAGACAGGAATCAGTAAAACACTGTCCCACATTCGGACAGGAATCAGTAAAACACTGTCCCAGATTCGGACAGGAATCAGTAAAACACTGTCTCACATTCAGACAGGAATCAGTAAAACACTGTCTCACATTCAGACAGGAATGAGTAAAACACTGTCCCACATTCAGACAGGAATCAGTAAAACACTGTCCCACATTCGGACAGGAATCAGTAAAATACTGTCCCACATTCGGACAGGAATCAGGAAAACACTGTCCCACATTCAGACAGGAATCAGTAAAACACTGTCCCACATTCGGACAGGAATCAGTAAAACACTGTCCCACATTCAGACCGGAATCAGTAAAACACTGACCCACATTCAGACGTATTTCAGTAAAGCACTGTCCCACATTCGGACAGGAATCAGTAAAACACTGTCCCACATTCAGAAATGCATCAGTAAAACACTGTCCCACATTCAGACAGGAATCAGGAAAACACTGAACCACATTCAGACAGGAATCAGTAAAACACTGTCCCACATTCAGACATGCATCAGTAAAACACTGTCCCACATTCAGACAGGAATCTTGAAAACACTGTCCCACATTCAGACGTATTTCAGTAAGACACTGTCCCACATTCAGACATGCTTCAGTAAAACACTGTCCCACATTCAGACGTATTTCAGTAAAACACTGTCCCACATTCAGACAAGAATCAGTAAAACACTGTCCCACATTCAGACGTATTTCAGTAAAACACTGTCCCACATTCAGACAAGAATCAGTAAAACACTGTCCCACATTCAGACATGCATCAGTAAAGCACTGTCCCACATTCAGACGTATTTCAGTAAAACACTGTCCCACATTCAGACAAGAATCAGTAAAACACTGTCCCACATTCGGACATGCATCAGTAAAACACTGTCCCACATTCAGACATGCATCAGTAAAACACTGTCCCACATTCAGACAAGAATCAGTAAAACACTGTCCCACATTCAGACAGGAATCAGTAAAACACTGTCCCACATTCAGACATGTATCAGTAAAACACTGTCTCACATTCAGACAAGAATCAGTAAAACACTGTCCCACATTCAGACATGCATCAGTAAAGCACTGTCCCACATTCAGACGTATTTCAGTAAAACACTGTCTCACATTCAGACAGGAATCAGTAAAACACTGTCTCACATTCGGACCTGCATCAGTAAAACACTGTCCCACATTCAGACACGTATCAGTAAAACACTGTCCCACATTCAGACAGGAATCAGTAAAACACTGTCCCACATTCAGACAGGAATCAGTAAAACACTGTCCCACATTCAGACAGGAATCAGTAAAACACTGTCCCACATTCGGACATGCATCAGTTAAATACTGTCCCACATTCGGACGTATTTCAGTAAAACACTGTCCCACATTCAGACAGGAATCAGTAAAACACTGTCCCACATTCGGACAGGAATCAGTAAAACACTGCCCACATTCGGACAGGAATCAGTAAAACACTGTCCCACATTCGGACATGCATCAGTAAAACACTGTCCCACATTCAGACATGCATCAGTAAAACACTGTCCCACATTCAGACATGCATCAGTAAAACACTGTCCCACATTCGGACATGCATCAGTAAAACACTGTCCCACATGCGGACATGCATCAGTAAAATACTGTCCCACATTCGGACATGCATCAGTAAAACACTGTCCCACATTCAGATACGTATCAGTAAAACACTGTCCCACATTCAGACAGGAATCAGTAAAACACTGTCCCACATTCAGACGTATTTCAGGAAAACACTGTCCCACATTCGGACAGGAATCAGTAAAACACTGTCTCACATTCAGACAGGAATCAGTAAAACACTGTCTCACATTCAGACAGGAATCAGTAAAACACTGTCTCACATTCAGACAGGAATCAGTAAAACACTGTCTCACATTCGGACATGCATCAGTAAAACACTGTCCCACATTCAGACAGGAATCAGTAAAACACTGTCCCACATTCAGACAGGAATCAGTAAAACACTGTCCCACATTCAGACAGGAATCAGTAAAACACTGTCCCACATTCAGACAGGAATCAGTAAAACACTGTCCCACATTCGGACATGCATCAGTTAAATACTGTCCCACATTCGGACGTATTTCAGTAAAACACTGTCCCACATTCAGACAGGAATCAGTAAAACACTGTCCCACATTCGGACAGGAATCAGTAAAACACTGCCCACATTCGGACAGGAATCAGTAAAACACTGTCCCACATTCAGACAGGAATCAGTAAAACACTGTCCCACATTCAGAAATGCATCAATAAAACACTGCCCCACATTCAGAAATGCATCAATAAAACACTGCCCCACATTCAGAAATGCATCAGTAAAACACTGTGCCACATTCAGACAGGAATCAGTAAAACACTGTCCCACATTCAGAAATGCATCAGTAAAACACTGTCCCACATTCAGACAGGAATCAGTAAAACACTGTCCCACATTCAGAAATGCATCAGGAAAACACTGTCCCACATTCAGACAGGAATCAGTAAAACACTGTCCCACATTCGGACATGCATCAGTAAAACACTGTCCCACATTCGGACAGGAATCAGTAAAACACTGTCCCACATTCGGACAGGAATCAGTAAAACACTGTCCCACATTCAGACAGGAATCAGTAAAACACTGTCCCACATTCAGAAATGCATCAGTAAAACACTGTCCCACATTCGGACATGCATCAGTAAAACACTGTCCCACATTCAGACACGTATCAGTAAAACACTGTCCACATTCAGACAGGAATCAGTAAAACACTGTCCCACATTCAGACGTATTTCAGGAAAACACTGTCCCACATTCGGACAGGAATCAGTAAAACACTGTCTCACATTCAGACAGGAATCAGTAAAACACTGTCTCACATTCGGACATGCATCAGTAAAACACTGTCCCACATTCAGACAGGAATCAGTAAAACACTGTCCCACATTCAGACAGGAATCAGTAAAACACTGTCCCACATTCAGACAGGAATCAGTAAAACACTGTCCCACATTCAGACAGGAATCAGTAAAACACTGTCCCACATTCGGACATGCATCAGTTAAATACTGTCCCACATTCGGACGTATTTCAGTAAAACACTGTCCCACATTCAGAGAGGAATCAGTAAAACACTGTCCCACATTTGGACAGGAATCAGTAAAACACTGCCCACATTCGGACAGGAATCAGTAAAACACTGTCCCACATTCAGACAGGAATCAGTAAAACACTGTGCCACATTCAGACAGGAATCAGTAAAACACTGTCCCACATTCAGAAATGCATCAGTAAAACACTGTCCCACATTCAGACAGGAATCAGTAAAACACTGTCCCACATTCAGAAATGCATCAGGAAAACACTGTCCCACATTCAGACAGGAATCAGTAAAACACTGTCCCACATTCGGACAGGAATCAGTAAAACACTGTCCCACATTCAGAAATGCATCAGTAAAACACTGTCCCACATTCGGACAGGAATCAGTAAAACACTGTCCCACATTCGGACAGGAATCAGTAAAACACGATCCCACATTCAGAAATGCATCAGTAAAACACTGTCCCACATTCAGACAGGAATCAGTAAAACACTGTGCCACATTCAGACAGGAATCAGTAAAACACTGTCCCACATTCAGAAATGCATCAGTAAAACACTGTCCCACATTCAGACAGGAATCAGTAAAACACTGTCCCACATTCGGACAGGAATCAGTAAAACACTGTCCCACATTTGGACAGGAATCAGTAAAACACTGCCCACATTCGGACAGGAATCAGTAAAACACTGTCCCACATTCAGACAGGAATCAGTAAAACACTGTGCCACATTCAGACAGGAAGCAGTAAAACACTGTCCCACATTCAGAAATGCATCAGTAAAACACTGTCCCACATTCAGACAGGAATCAGTAAAACACTGTCCCACATTCAGAAATGCATCAGGAAAACACTGTCCCACATTCAGACAGGAATCAGTAAAACACTGTCCCACATTCGGACAGGAATCAGTAAAACACTGTCCCACATTCAGACAGGAATCAGTACAACACTGTCCCACATTCAGAAATGCATCAGTAAAATACTGTCCCACATTCGGACAGGAATCAGTAAAACACTGTCCCACATTCGGACAGGAATCAGTAAAACACGATCCCACATTCGGACATGAATCAATAAAACACTGTCTCACATTCAGACAGGAATCAGTAAAACACTGTCCCACATTCGGACAGGAATCAGTAAAACACTGTCCCACATTCGGACAGGAATCAGTAAAACACTGTCTCACATTCAGACAGGAATCAGTAAAACACTGTCTCACATTCAGACAGGAATGAGTAAAACACTGTCCCACATTCAGACAGGAATCAGTAAAACACTGTCCCACATTCGGACAGGAATCAGTAAAATACTGTCCCACATTCGGACAGGAATCAGTAAAACACTGTCCCACATTCGGACAGGAATCAGTAAAACACTGTCCCACATTCAGACCGGAATCAGTAAAACACTGACCCACATTCAGACGTATTTCAGTAAAGCACTGTCCCACATTCGGACAGGAATCAGTAAAACACTGTCCCACATTCAGAAATGCATCAGTAAAACACTGTCCCACATTCAGACAGGAATCAGGAAAACACTGAACCACATTCAGACAGGAATCAGTAAAACACTGTCCCACATTCAGACAAGAATCAGTAAAACACTGTCCCACATTCAGACGTATTTCAGTAAAACACTGTCCCACATTCAGACAAGAATCAGGAAAACACTGTCCCACATTCAGACTTGCATCAGTAAAGCACTGTCCCACATTCAGACGTATTTCAGTAAAACACTGTCCCACATTCAGACAAGAATCAGTAAAACACTGTCCCACATTCGGACATGCATCAGTAAAACACTGTCCCACATTCAGACATGCATCAGTAAAACACTGTCCCACATTCAGACAAGAATCAGTAAAACACTGTCCCACATTCAGACAGGAATCAGTAAAACACTGTCCCACATTCAGACATGTATCAGTAAAACACTGTCTCACATTCAGACAAGAATCAGTAAAACACTGTCCCACATTCAGACATGCATCAGTAAAGCACTGTCCCACATTCAGACGTATTTCAGTAAAACACTGTCTCACATTCAGACAGGAATCAGTAAAACACTGTCTCACATTCGGACCTGCATCAGTAAAACACTGTCCCACATTCAGACACGTATCAGTAAAACACTGTCCCACATTCAGACAGGAATCAATAAAACACTGTCCCACATTCAGACAGGAATCAGTAAAACACTGTCCCACATTCAGACAGGAATCAGTAAAACACTGTCCCACATTCGGACATGCATCAGTTAAATACTGTCCCACATTCGGACGTATTTCAGTAAAACACTGTCCCACATTCAGACAGGAATCAGTAAAACACTGTCCCACATTCGGACAGGAATCAGTAAAACACTGCCCACATTCGGACAGGAATCAGTAAAACACTGTCCCACATTCGGACATGCATCAGTAAAACACTGTCCCACATTCAGACATGCATCAGTAAAACACTGTCCCACATTCAGACATGCATCAGTAAAACACTGTCCCACATTCGGACATGCATCAGTAAAACACTGTCCCACATTCGGACATGCATCAGTAAAATACTGTCCCACATTCGGACATGCATCAGTAAAACACTGTCCCACATTCAGACACGTATCAGTAAAACACTGTCCCACATTCAGACAGGAATCAGTAAAACACTGTCCCACATTCAGACGTATTTCAGGAAAACACTGTCCCACATTCGGACAGGAATCAGTAAAACACTGTCTCACATTCAGACAGGAATCAGTAAAACACTGTCCCACATTCAGAAATGCATCAATAAAACACTGCCCCACATTCAGAAATGCATCAATAAAACACTGCCCCACATTCAGAAATGCATCAGTAAAACACTGTGCCACATTCAGACAGGAATCAGTAAAACACTGTCCCACATTCAGAAATGCATCAGTAAAACGCTGTCCCACATTCAGACAGGAATCAGTAAAACACTGTCCCACATTCAGAAATGCATCAGGAAAACACTGTCCCACATTCAGACAGGAATCAGTAAAACACTGTCCCACATTCGGACATGCATCAGTAAAACACTGTCCCACATTCGGACAGGAATCAGTAAAACACTGTCCCACATTCGGACAGGAATCAGTAAAACACTGTCCCACATTCAGACAGGAATCAGTAAAACACTGTCCCACATTCAGAAATGCATCAGTAAAACACTGTCCCACATTCGGACAGGAATCAGTAAAACACTGTCCCACATTCGGACAGGAATCAGTAAAACACGATCCCACATTCGGACAGGAATCAATAAAACACTGTCTCACATTCAGACAGGAATCAGTAAAACACTGTCCCACATTCGGACAGGAATCAGTAAAACACTGTCCCAGATTCGGACAGGAATCAGTAAAACACTGTCTCACATTCAGACAGGAATCAGTAAAACACTGTCTCACATTCAGACAGGAATGAGTAAAACACTGTCCCACATTCAGACAGGAATCAGTAAAACACTGTCCCACATTCGGACAGGAATCAGTAAAATACTGTCCCACATTCGGACAGGAATCAGTAAAACACTGTCCCACATTCAGAAATGCATCAGTAAAACACTGTCCCACATTCAGACAGGAATCAGGAAAACACTGAACCACATTCAGACAGGAATCAGTAAAACACTGTCCCACATTCAGACATGCATCAGTAAAACACTGTCCCACATTCAGACAGGAATCAGGAAAACACTGTCCCACATTCAGACGTATTTCAGTAAGACACTGTCCCACATTCAGACATGCTTCAGTAAAACACTGTCCCACATTCAGACGTATTTCAGTAAAACACTGTCCCACATTCAGACAAGAATCAGTAAAACACTGTCCCACATTCAGACGTATTTCAGTAAAACACTGTCCCACATTCAGACAAGAATCAGTAAAACACTGTCCCACATTCAGACATGCATCAGTAAAGCACTGTCCCACATTCAGACGTATTTCAGTAAAACAATGTCCCACATTCAGACAAGAATCAGTAAAACACTGTCCCACATTCGGACATGCATCAGTAAAACACTGTCCCACATTCAGACATGCATCAGTAAAACCCTGTCCCACATTCAGACAAGAATCAGTAAAACACTGTCCCACATTCAGACAAGAATCAGTAAAGCACTGTCCCACATTCAGACGTATTTCAGTAAAACACTGTCTCACATTCAGACAGGAATCAGTAAAACACTGTCTCACATTCGGACCTGCATCAGTAAAACACTGTCCCACATTCAGACACGTATCAGTAAAACACTGTCCCACATTCAGACAGGAATCAGTAAAACACTGTCCCACATTCAGACAGGAATCAGTAAAACACTGTCCCACATTCAGACAGGAATCAGTAAAACACTGTCCCACATTCGGACATGCATCAGTTAAATACTGTCCCACATTCGGACGTATTTCAGTAAAACACTGTCCCACATTCAGACAGGAATCAGTAAAACACTGTCCCACATTCGGACAGGAATCAGTAAAACACTGCCCACATTCGGACAGGAATCAGTAAAACACTGTCCCACATTCAGACAGCAATCAGTAAAACACTGTCCCACATTCAGAAATGCATCAATAAAACAGTGCCCCACATTCAGAAATGCATCAGTAAAACACTGTCCCACATTCAGACAGGAATCAGTAAAACACTGTCCCACATTCAGAAATGCATCAGTAAAACACTGTCCCACATTCAGACAGGAATCAGTAAAACACTGTCCCACATTCAGAAATGCATCAGTAAAACACTGTCCCACATTCAGACAGGAATCAGGAAAACACTGTCCCACATTCGGACATGCATCAGTAAAACACTGTCCCACATTTGGACAGGAATCAGTAAAACACTGTCCCACATTCGGACAGGAATCAGTAAAACACTGTCCCACATTCAGACAGGAATCAGTAAAACACTGTCCCACATTCGGACAGGAATCAGTAAAACACGATCCCACATTCGGACAGGAATCAGTAAAACACTGTCTCACATTCAGACAGGAATCAGTAAAACACTGTCCCACATTCGGACAGGAATCAGTAAAACACTGTCCCACATTCGGACAGGAATCAGTAAAACACTGTCTCACATTCAGACAGGAATCAGTAAAACACTGTCTCACATTCAGACAGGAATCAGTAAAACACTGTCCCACATTCAGACAGGAATCAGTAAAACACTGTCCCACATTCGGACAGGAATCAGTAAAACACTGTCCCACATTCGGACAGGAATCAGTAAAACACTGTCCCACATTCGGACAGGAATCAGTGAAACACTGTCCCACATTCGGACAGGAATCAGTAAAACACTGTCCCACATTCGGACAGGAATCAGTAAAACACTGTCCCACATTCAGACATGCATCAGTAAAACACTGTCCCACATTCAGACTAGAATCAGGAAAACACTGTCCCACATTCAGACATGCATCAGTAAAACACTGTCCCACATTCAGACGTATTTCAGTAAAACACTGTCCCACATTCAGACAAGAATCAGTAAAACACTGTCCCACATTCAGACAGGAATCAGTAAAACACTGTCCCACATTCAGACATGTATCAGTAAAACACTGTCTCACATTCAGACAAGAATCAGTAAAACACTGTCCCACATTCAGACATGCATCAGTAAAACACTGTCCCACATTCAGACGTATTTCAGTAAAACACTGTCCCACGTTCAGACAGGAATCAGTAAAACACTGTCCCACATTCGGACATGCATCAGTAAAACACTGTCCCACATTCAGACATGCATCAGTAAAACACTGTCCCACATTCGGACATGCATCAGTAAAATACTGTCCCACATTCGGACATGCATCAGTAAAATACTGTCCCACATTCGGACATGCATCAGTAAAACACTGTCCCACATTCAGACACGTATCAGTAAAACACTGTCCCACATTCAGACAGGAATCAGTAAAACACTGTCCCACATTCAGACGTATTTCAGGAAAACACTGTCCCACATTCGGACAGGAATCAGTAAAACACTGTCTCACATTCAGACAGGAATCAGTAAAACACTGTCTCACATTCGGACATGCATCAGTAAAACACTGTCCCACATTCGGACAGGAATCAGTAAAACACTGTCCCACATTCAGACACGTATCAGTAAAACACTGTCCCACATTCAGACAGGAATCAGGAAAACACTGTCCCACATTCGGACAGGAATCAGTAAAACACTGCCCACATTCAGACAGGAATCAGTAAAACACTGTCCCACATTCAGACAGGAATCAGTAAAACACTGTCCCACATTCAGAAATGCATCAATAAAACACTGCCCCACATTCAGAAATGCTTCAGTAAAACACTGTGCCACATTCGGACAGGAATCAGTAAAACACTGTCCCACATTCAGAAATGCATCAGTAAAACACTGTCCCACATTCAGACAGGAATCAGTAAAACACTGTCCCACATTCAGAAATGCATCAGTAAAACACTGTCCCACATTCAGACAGGAATCAGTAAAACACTGTCCCACATTCGGACAGGAATCAGTAAAACACGATCCCACATTCGGACAGGAATCAGTAAAACACTGTCTCACATTCAGACAGGAATCAGTAAAACACTGTCCCACATTCGGACAGGAATCAGTAAAACACTGTCCCACATTCGGACAGGAATCAGTAAAACACTGTCTCACATTCAGACAGGAATCAGTAAAACACTGTCTCACATTCGGACAGGAATCAGTAAAACACTGTCCCACATTCGGACAGGAATCAGTAAAACACTGTCCCACATTCAGACAGGAGTCAGTAAAACACTGTCCCACATTCGGACAGGAATCAGTAAAACACTGTCCCACATTCGGACAGGAATCAGTAAAACACTGTCCCACATTCAGACAGGAATCAGTAAAACACTGTCCCACATTCAGACAGGATTCAGTAAAACACTGTCTCACATTCAGACAGGAATCAGTAAAACACTGTCCCACATTCAGACAGGAATCAGTAAAATACTGTCCCACATTCAGACTGGAATCTTCAGCTGCTGCATCAATGACCTTCCCTCCATCATAAGGTCAGAAATGGGGATGTTCGCTGATGACTGCACAGTGTTCAGTTCCATTCGCAAACCCTCAGATAATGAAGCAGTCCGAGCCCGCATGCAGCAAGACCTGGACAACATCCAGGCTTGGGCTCAAAAGTGGCAAGTAACATTCGCGCCAGACAAGTGCCAGGCAATGACCATCTCCAACAAGAGAGAGTCTAACCACCTCCCATTGACATTCAACGGCATTACCATCGCCGAATCCCCCACCATCAACATCCTGGGAGTCACCATTGACCAGAAACTTCACTGGACCAGCCATATAAATACTGTGGCTACGAGAGCAGGTCAGAGGCTGGGTATTCTGCGGCGAGTGACTCACCTCCTGACTCCCCAAAGCCTTTCCACCATATACAAGGCACAAGTCAGGAGTGTGATGGAATACTCTCCACTTGCCTGGATGAGTGCAGCTCCAACAACACTCAAGAAGCTCGACACCATCCAAGATAAAGCAGCCCGCTTGATTGGCACCCCATCCACCACCCGAAACATTCACTCCCTTCCCCACCGGTGCACTGTGGCTGCAGTGCGTACCATCCACAGGATGCACTGCAGCAACTCGCCAAGGCTTCTTCGACAGCACCTCCCAAACCCGCGACCTCTACCACCTAGAAGGACAAGAGCAGCAGGCGCATGGGAACAACACCACCTGCACGTTCCCCTCCAAGTCACACACCATCCCGACTTGGAAATATATCGCCGTTCCTTCATTGTCGCTGGGTCAAAATCCTGGAACTCCCTTCCCAACAGCACTGTGGGAGAACCGTCACCACACAGACTGCAGCGGTTCAAGAAGGCGGCTCACCACCACCTTCTCGAGGGCAATTCGGGATGGGCAATAAATGCTGGCCTCGCCAGCGACGCCCACATCCCGTGAACGAATTTTAAAAAAATCAGGAAAACACTGTCCCACATTCAGAAATGCATCAGTGAAACACTGTCCCACATTCAGAAATGCATCAGTGAAACACTGTCCCACATTCAGAAATGCATCAGTGAAACACTGTCCCACATTCAGACACGTATCAGGAAAACACTGTCCCACATTCAGAAATGCATCAGAAAAAAACTGTCCCACATTCGTACACGGATCAGTAAAACACTGTCCCACACTCAGACAGGAATCAGTAAAACACTGTCCCACATTCAGACAGGAATCAGTAAAACACTGTCCCACATTCAGACAGGAATCAGTAAAACACTGTCTCACATTCAGACAGGAATCAGTAAAACACTGTCCCACATTCAGACAGGAATCAGTAAAACGCTGTCCCACATTCGTACACGGATCAGTAAAACACTGTCCCACACTCAGACAGGAATCAGTAAAACACTGTCCCACATCCAGACAGGAATCAGTAAAACACTGTCTCACATTCAGACAGGAATCAGTAAAACACTGTCCCACATTCGGACAGGAATCAGTAAAACACTGTCCCACATTCAGACAGGAATCAGTAAAACACTGTCCCACATTCAGACAGGAATCAATAAAACACTGTCCCACATTCAGACAGTAATCAGTAAAACACTGTCCCACATTCAGACAGGGATCAGTAAAACACTGTCCCACATTCAGACATGTATCAGTAAAACACTGACCCACATTCAGAGAGGAATCAGTAAAACACTGTCCCACGTTCAGACAGTAATCAGTAAAACACTGTCCCACATTCAGACAGGGATCAGTAAAACACTGTCCCACATTCAGACATGTATCAGTAAAACACTGACCCACATTCAGAGAGGAATCAGTAAAACACTGTCCCACATTCAGACAGGAATCAATAAAACACTGTCCCACATTCAGACAGGAATCAGTAAAACACTGTCCCACATTCAGACAGGAATCAGTAAAACACTGTCTCACATTCAGACAGGAATCAGTAAAACACTGTCCCACATTCAGACAGGAATCAGTAAAACACTGTCCCACATTCGTACACGGATCAGTAAAACACTGTCCCACACTCAGACAGGAATCAGGAAAACACTGTCCCACATCCAGACAGGAATCAGTAAAACACTGTCTCACATTCAGACAGGAATCAGTAAAACACTGTCCCACATTCGGACAGGAATCAGTAAAACACTGTCCCACATTCAGACAGGAATCAGTAAAACACTGTCCCACATTCAGACAGGAATCAGTAAAACACTGTCCCACATTCAGACAGGAATCAGTAAAACACTGTCCCACATTCGGACATGCATCAGTTAAATACTGTCCCACATTCGGACGTATTTCAGTAAAACACTGTCCCACATTCAGACAGGAATCAGTAAAACACTGTCCCACATTCGGACAGGAATCAGTAAAACACTGTCCCACATTCGGACAGGAATCAGTAAAACACTGTCCCACATTCAGACAGGAATCAGTAAAACACTGTCCCACATTCAGAAATGCATCAATAAAACACTGCCCCACATTCAGAAATGCATCAGTTAAACACTGTGCCACATTCAGACAGGAATCAATCAAACACTGTCCCACATTCAGAAATGCATCAGTAAAACAGTGTCCCACATTCAGACAGGAATCAGTAAAACACTATCCCACATTCAGAAATGCATCAGTAAAACACTGTCCCACATTCGGACAGGAATCAGTAAAACACTGTCCCACATTCGGACAGGAATCAGTAAAACACTGTCCCACATTCAGAAATGCATCAGTAAAACACTGTCCCACATTCAGAAATGCATCAGTAAAACACTGTCCCACATTCTGACATGTATCAGTAAAACACTGTCCCACATTCAGACAGGAATCAGTAAAACACTGTCCCACATTCAGAAATGCATCAGTAAAACACTGTCCCACATTCAGAAATGCATCAGTAAAACACTGTCCCACATTCAGACATGTATCAGTAAAACTCTGTCCCACATTCAGACATGTATCAGTCGAACACTGCCCCACATTCAGACATGTATCAGTAAAACTCTGTCCCACATTCAGACATGTATCAGTCGAACACTGTCCCACATTCAGACATGTAGCAGTAAAACACTGTCCCACATTCAGACATGTATCAGTCGAACACTGTCCCACATTCGGACATGCATCAGTAAAACTCTGTCCCACATTCAGACAGGAATCAGTAAAACACTGTCCCACATTCAGAAATGCATCAGTAAAACACTGTCCCACATTCAGAAATGCATCAGTAAAACACTGTCCCACATTCAGACATGTATCAGTAAAACTCTGTCCCACATTCAGACATGTATCAGTCGAACACTGTCCCACATTCAGACATGTATCAGTAAAACACTGTCCCACATTCAGACATGTATCAGTCGAACACTGTCCCACATTCAGACATGTATCAGTAAAACTCTGTCCCACATTCAGACATGTATCAGTCGAACTCTGTCCCACATTCAGACATGTATCAGTCGAACACTGCCCCACATTCAGACATGTATCAGTAAAACTCTGTCCCACATTCAGACATGTATCAGTCGAACACTGTCCCACATTCAGACATGTAGCAGTAAAACACTGTCCCACATTCAGACATGTATCAGTCGAACACTGTCCCACATTCAGACATGTATCAGTCGAACACTGTCCCACATTCAGACATGTATCAGTAAAACTCTGTCCCACATTCAGACAGGAATCAGTAAAACACTGTCCCACATTCAGACATGTATCAGTCGAACACTGTCCCACATTCAGACACGTATCAGTAAAATACTGTCCCACATTCAGACACATATCAGTGTCATACTGTCCCACATTCAGACACGTATCAGTAAAATACTGTCCCACATTCAGACACGTATCAGTGTAATACTGTCCCACATTCAGACACGTATCAGTAAAATACTGTCCCACATTCAGACACGTATCAGTGTAATACTGTCCCACATTCAGACACGTATCAGTAAAATACTGTCCCACATTCAGACACATATCAGTGTAATACTGTCCCACATTCAGACACGTATCAGTAAAATACTGTCCCACATTCAGACACGTATCAGTGTAATACTGTCCCACATTCAGACACGTATCAGTAAAATACTGTCCCACATTCAGATATGTATCAGTCGAACACTGACCCGCATTCAGACATGGTTTGTTTGAGTCTCTCAATTGAGGACTGTTGGAAGGACCTTTGCATAATTGTTATAGATACAGACTCAGCAGTTTGTTGTAATTTATGTAAGCGCAGCATTGCCGTCTGCGTTCAGTAGGGCACAGTGAAGTCGATGTGATGCCTTGATGAAGTTTGGTCTTCAATTTACAGATTGTCTCGGATTAAATACAGGGAGGAAGCCAGGAAACTGCTGTTCAAATATGCAGAGTCAGCGAAGCGGATGATCGAATCCAGGTAGGTTCTCGGGTTCAGGCTTTCGGACAGACTCACTCTGTGATGTTTTCTGTTTCAATATTCAGACTGACTCTCTGTGGGATATTTCCAGTCTCAGATACTGTGTGGTATTCCCTCATTTGCTCCAGCAAGTGTCACTGGGTGGGAGGGCTCCTGGAGGTCGAAAACAATGATGAGGTTGTAAGTAGATATTCAGTAAAGTGTAATGGTGGTTATTTGAAATAATTTTACCATGTGCTCCTGAACTGTAAGCCCCATGCAATAATACAACGATAGATTCTGTCCTTCCCAACTTGGTTGGTTGGTGGTGGGTTCAATTTGAGCTGATGTATTAAGAGAATCACATCCCCAGGACATATTCCTGAAAGATGCTCAATATGTGTGGAGAGAATGGTTTTGGTGAACAGTGCCAGCAGCTGCTGACTCACCTTGAAGGTGCTGTGCTGAGGCTGGTGAATTGGATTCTGTTTGAGACACGTGAACCCACGGTATCGAGAGCGCTGTTGTGGTTTTAATTCACAAGTAGAAGATTTTAGTGAGACTGAAAACTATTGAGGAATCTCACTGATATCGGTAGCTCTTAAGGTGGCTGTTCGGTGACTCAAAGTAGATGCTTTGGAGTCAGGCACAGGCTGATTCTGTTCTTGTGAGGAATGAGTAGGGTTTATACAAGATCTTAGAATCATGTGAGGCTTAGCGGAAACCCACTTGCATTGCTTTCATCAATTTTTAATGAGGCTTTTGACCTAGAAACCCTCACAGAGAAGCTGGAAGCTATGGGAGTACAAGCCAAATCTTATTATATCAGAGATGTGTACTCCAGATAGGAGACTCACTGAACCTCTCTCTCTCGAAACAGGAGTGCCAATAGTCACCCATGTTAACCGATACCTTCATCAACGATGGCATTGTAAGGGTTGGAAATCAGTCTTTCTGAAAGAATTACAGTGCTCTTTCTCACAGGTTATGTGCCAATGGAGGACACACCTGTGGATCTGGTGCCCCACACTTACCATCCTGAGCAACGTGCTAACCAGTGGGACATGGTGGTGGGGGTATCCAATTGTGGTAGTATGGCTTTGCATGGATCAAGAAAAGATCTCAAAGATATTGATTGGAAGATGCAAGAGGTGTCCATCCGACTTGTTGACTGATATTGGTACCTGGTTTAGCCTGGACTTTTAGGACCATGCTGAAGCACGAAAGAGCAGTTTAGTCTTTCTCATCTTTCTTCAGTGACAGACGAGTCCCAAAGAAGGTGAAGCTTGTACCCAAACAATTCTCCTTCATGGTTTGGAACTCCCAGGCATGCAACGGAAGGGCTTTATTTGGCCCAATGTGAGACCCAGAACGAAACTGTGAGGTGGATTTGTGGCAAAAAGAGGAAATGACTGCAGAGAGAGGGCGAGCGGAGCACCATGGAGGGGTGTTGGGGTCACTGTAGGCACATCTCTTTTCCTAAACATAAGAATCTGGATTAAGCAGCTGGTGATGAGCATTGGATTTGGACATAAAAAGCTTCCAGGTGGCTGACATGTTGCAAGCTGCTCTGCATAGTCCTTCTACCAAACTGAAGGCAGATATGCAAATGAGGACACTCTTGAGACCTGGGATGACAGCTGCTGGAAGGTGTTACCTGGAAAACACACAAGCTCACGTATGAAGAGTTTTGTGCCCACAGTGATCGCGTGGCAGAGAGGCAAACAGGTGCTCCTGAAGCTGTGTACCGCCACCTGGTGGATCCACTGTTCGATAGGATACTTTGATATTTTGGTCAGGAAGATTGTGGCAAGACAGTCACATTTTCTATGGCAAGCTGCTCACAATGGCAGTCATGAGGAATTCCTGCTACCAGTTAAGCGAGGGCTCAAACCTTTGCTTATCTAATGACTGATTAGTAACTATCCTCTGGAGAAGGAGAGAGATAAATGGGGTCTCTTTGGGCTTGAGTTGGCTTCAAGGTGACATATCTGCCAATGGAACATTGGAAACATGCCAACCCTGTATGGCAGACTATGTAATCTGATAGCTGAGCCTGGTGGGCTGTTGATTGAGAAGGGTACTGTTAATGATTTAGCAGCCATCCTGACTCATTAATAGGACCTCTTGGATAGATGCCACCAAGAGCTGGGATATTTTCTATTTGGCTCCAGATATCCTTGCAACCAATGGTGTAATGAGTGGAGTGACCCTAATGAGTCGAGCAGCAGGTAGGCTGCTCTGTGTTAACTGGTGAACTCCAGCAGTACCCATGCACACACTTGGGGACCCCCTAAACCCTAGCTCTTGCCAACTGAATTTAAGTAGATGGGATGTGTCCCTAAGGGGAAAGATGTATTCATCATCCCTGTCAGGCAGTGGATTTCTCGTAGCTTGATTTGGAGACTCGTACCCATGGTGATAGATTCGTGCACATGTAAGACAACATGCTGATCAGAAAAAACACAGCATTTTAGCTGTTGTGGAGTTCTCCCCAAGCATGTTGGGAGCAGTGCACTTAATAGACAGAGTGATAATAATGAACAATAACAGAAAGAGTCTGTGGGTTTCAGGCCGTGAGAAGGATTTTGACCTCTTCCTGTTATTTGGTCAGTAAATGTGTGTGAGTAGCAAGCTAGCAGCTTATTTTGCCCTGCTCACTATATATATGGTGCTTCCCTCAGGAACGCTACCCCAGATGTCAGGAAAACCGTGAAGTGGAATGTTGAAGATACTTTCAACTGGTTGCGAAAGGAACCGTCTGCCACAAAGGAAGATTATATGGTAAGGTTGCGCGGTAATGGGAAGAGTATGATTACAAGGTAAGGGGATGATCACAAAGTAAGGGGATCATTACAGGATAAAGGGATCAAGATTACTGGATAGAATCATAGAAAGTTACGGCACAGAAGGAGGTCATTTGGCTCATCATGTCCGTGCCAGCCGAAAGAGAGCTATCCAGCTTAATCCCATTTTCCAGCACTTGGCCTGTAGGTTACGGCACTTCAGGTGCACGTCCAAGTACTTTTTAAATGAGTTGAGGGTTTCTGCCTCTACCACCCTTTCAGGCAGTGGGTTCCAGACCCCCACCACCCTCTGGGCGAAAAGGTTTCTCCTCAGCTCCCCTCTGATCCTTCTACCAATTACTTTAAATCTATGCCCCCTGGTTATTGACATCTCTGCTAAGGGAAATGGGACTAGATAGAGTGGATAGGAAGGACCTGTCATAATTTATACACCTCAATTAAATCTGCCCTCAGCCTCCTTTGTTCCAAAGAGAACAACCCCAGCCTATCCAATCTTTTCTCATAGCTAAAATTCTCCAGCCCTGGCAATATCCTCGTAAATCTCCTCTAGTGCAATCACATCTTTCCTGTAATGTGGTGACCAGAACTATACGCAGTATTCAAGCTGTGGCCTAACCAACGTTTTATACAGTTCTCGCATAACATCCCTGCTCTTATATTCTATGCCTTGGCTAATTAAGAAAAGTATTCCATATGCCTTTTTAATCACTTTATCTTTCCTGCTACCTTCAGGGATCCGTGGTCATGCACTCCAAGGTCCCTCACTTCCTCTACATTATCTCAGTATCCTCCCATTTATTGTGTACTCCCTTGCCTTGTTTGTTCTCCCCAAATGCATCACACTTCTCTGGATTGAATTCCATTTGCCACTTTTCTGCCCACCTGACCAGTCCATTGATATCTTCCTGCAGTCTACAGCTTTCCTCCTCACTATCAACCACAAGGCCAATTTTTGTATCATCTGCAAACTTCTTGATCAAGCCCCCCACATTCAAGTCCAAATCATTAATATATATCACAAAAAGCAAGGGATCTGGTACTGAGCCTTGCGGGACCCACTGGAAACAGCCTTCCAGTCGCAAAAACACCCGTTAACCATTACCCTTTGCTTCCTGCCACTGAGCCAATTTTGGATCCAAGTAGCCACTTTCCCTTGGATCCCATGGGCTTTTACTTTTTTGACCAGTCTGCCATGTGGGAGCTTGTCAAAAGCCTTGCTAAAATCCATGTACACTACATCAAACGCAATACCCCCATCGACCATCCTTGTTACATGTTCAAAAAATTCAATCAAGTTAGTTAGACACGACCTTCCCTTAACAAATCCATGATAACTGACCTTGATTAACCCGTGCCTTTCTAAATGGCGATTTATGCTGTCTCTCACAATTGATTCCAATAATTTGCCCACCACCGAGGTTAGACTGACTGCCCTATAATTACTCGGTCTATCTCTTTCTGCTTTTTTAAACAACAGTACAATGTTAGCAGTCCTCCAATCCTCCGGCACCACGCCTGTATCCAGTGAGGGTTGGAAAATGATGGTCAGAGCCTCCGCTATTTCCTGCCTTGCTTCTCTTAACAACCTGGGATACATTTCATCCGGGCCTGGTGATTTATCTACTTTCAAAGATGCTAATCCCCTTAATACTTCCTCTCTCATTATGCTTATCCCATCCAATATTCCAGTGTGACTGCCCCTTTTTTGTTCTTCAGTTCAACCCATGTGGCCTCATTTGATGATCCTTCTAACATATCATCCCCCCTCACAGCTGTGATTGTTTCTTTCACCAATAACCGTAATTGAACAATGGGCGGCCTTTAACGAGGAAATGGTTCGGGTACAGTTTAGGCACATTCCCACATTGGCAGAAAGGTAGGGCAACTAAAGCCAGAGCTTCCTGGATGACAAAAGAAATAGTGAGTAAGATGAAATGGAAAAAAGGGGCGTATGACAGATGTCAGGTTGAAAACACAAGTGAGAACCAGGCAGAATATAGAAAGTTCAGAGGGGAAGTGAAAAAGGAAATAAGAGGGGCAAAGAGAGAGTATGAGAATAGACTGGCGGACAACATAAAAGGGAATCCAAAAGTCTTCTACAGGCATATAAACAGTAAAAGACTGGTAAGAGGAGGGATGGGGCCGATAAGGGACCATAAAGGAGATCTACTCATGGAGGCAGAGGGGATGGCCGAGGTACTAAATGAGTACTTTGCATCTGTCTTTACCAAGGAAGAAGATGCCGCCAGAGTCTCAGTAAAGGAAGATATAGTTGAGATACTGGATGGGCTAAAAATTGATAAAGAAGAGGTACTAGAAAGGCTGGCTGTACTTAAAATAGATAAATCACCCAGTCCGGATGGGATGCATCCTAGGTTGCTGAGGGAAGTAAGGGTGGAAATTGCGGAGGTACTGGCCATAATCTTCCAAACATCCTTAGATATGGGGGTAATGCCAGAGGACTGGAGAATTGCAAATGTTACACCCTTGTTCAAAAAAGGTGCAAGGATAAACCCAGCAACTATAGGCCAGTCAGTTTAACCTCAGTGGTGGGGAAACTTTTAGAAACGATAATCCGGGACAGAATTAACAGTCACTTGGACGAGTGTGGATTGATTAGGGAAAGCCAGCACGGATTTGTTAAAGGCAAATCATGTTTAACTAACCAAATAGAGTTTTTTGATGAGGTAAGAGAGGTTAGATGAGGGCAATGCAGTAGATGTGGTGTTTATGGACTTTCAAAAGGCGTTTGATAAAGTGCCTCATGGTAGGCTTATCATCAAGATTGCGGTCCATGGAATAAAGGGGGCAATAGCAACATGGACACAAGAGTAGGACAGGAAACAGAGTAGTGGTGAACGGCTGTTTTCGGGCTGGAGGGAAGGTGTTCCCCAGGGGTCGGTGTTGGGACTTCAAGAGGATATAGACAGGCTGGTGGAATGGGCGGACACGTGGCAGATGAAATTTAACGCAGATAAATTTCGGTCGGAAGAATGAGGAGAGGCAATATAAACTAGAGGGCACAACTCAAAGGGGTACAGGAACAGAGAGATTTAGGGTACATGTTCACAAATCGTTAAAAGTGGCAGGGCAGGTTGAGAAAGCAGTTAAAAAAGCATACGGGATCCTGGGCTTTATAAATGGAGGCATAGAGTACAAAAGTATGGAAGTCATGATGAACCTTTATAAAATACTGGTTCGACCGCAACTCGAGTATTGTGTCCAATTCTGGGCACCGCACTTTAGGAAAGATGTGAAGGCCTTAGGGAGGGTGCAGAAGAGATTTACTAGAATGATTCCAGGGATGAGGGACTTCAGTTACGTGGATAGACTGGAGAAGCTGGGGTTGTTCTCCTTGGAACAGAGACGGTTGCGAGGAGATTTGATCGAGGTGTTCAAAATCATGAAGGGTCTAGACAGAGTAGATAGAGAGAAACTGTTCCCATTGGCGGAAGGGTCAAGAACCAGAGGGCATAGATTTAAGGTGATTGGCAAAAGAACCAAAGGTGACATGAGGAAAAACTTTTTTTTAAACACAGCGAGTGGAATGCACTGCCCGAGGGGGTGGTGGAGGCAGATTCAATCATTGCCTTCAAAAGGGAACTGGATAAGTACTTGAAAGGAAAACATTTGCAGGGCTACGGGGAAAGGGCGGGGGAGTGGGCCTAGCTGGATTGCTCTTGCATAGAGCCGGCACAGACTTGGTGGGCCGAATGACCTCCTTCCGTGTTGTAACCATTCTATGATTCAATATTGCCAACCCCCTCCTTTTTTATCCCCCTTTCAATCTCATCTGAAAACCCTGTAATGAGCTGCCATTCCTGCCCCTGTTTAAGCCATCTTTCAGTAATAGCCGAGATATTGGACTTCCACATGTCTATCTGTATCCTCAGCTCATCTGCCTTATTCACTATACTCCTTGCATTGAGGTATATACCATTAAGCGGGGTCCAGCACGTGAGTGCAAAAGACAAGGCTGAAGCGTTTGCAACCATCTTCAGCCAGAAGTGCCGAGTGGATGATCCATCTCGGCCTCCTCCCGATATCCCCACCATCACAGAAGCCAGTCTTCAGCCAATTCGATTCACTCCACGTGATATCAAGAAATGGCTGAGTGCACTGGATACACTAAAGGCTATGGGCCCTGACAACGTCCTGGCTGTAGTGCTGAAGACTTGTGCTCCAGAATTAGTTGCGCCTCTAGCCAAGCTGTTCCATATAGCTACAACACTGGCATCTACCCAACAATGTGGAAAATTGCCCAGGTATGTCCTGTCCACAAAAAGCAGGACAAATCCAATCTGGCCAATTACCGCCCCATCAGACTACTCTCAATCAGCAGCCAAGTGATGGAAGGTGTCGTCGACAGTGCTATCAAGTGGCACTTACTCACCAATAACCTGCTCACCGATGCTCAGTTTGGGTTCTGCCAGGACCACTCGACACCAAACCTCATTACAGCCTTGGTCCAAACATGGACAAAAGAGCTGAATTCCAGAGGTGAGGTGAGAGTGACTGCCCTTGACATCAAGGCAGCATTTGACCGAGTGTGGCACCAAGGAGCCCTAGTAAAATTGACGTCAATGGGAATCAGGGGGAAAATTCTCCAGTGGCTGGAGTCATACTTAGCACAAAGGAAGATGGTAGTGGTTGTTGGAGGCCAATCATCTCAGCCCCAGGACATTGCTGCAGGAGTTCGTCAGGGCAGTGTCCTCGGCCCAACCATCTTCAGCTGCTTCATCAATAACCTTCCCTCCATCATAAGGTCAGAAATGGGGATGTTCGCTGATGACTGCACAGTGTTCAGTTCCATTCGCAACCCCTCAGATAATGAAGCAGTCCTTGCCCGCAGGCAGCAAGACCTGGACAACATCCAGGCTTGGGCTCATAAGTGGCGAGTAACATTTGCGCCAGACAAGTGCCAGGCTATGACCATCTCCATCAAGAGAGAGTCTATCCACCTCCCCTTGACATTCAACAGCATTACTATCGCCGAATCCCCTACCATCAACATCCTGGGGGTCAGAAACTGAACTGGACCAGCCATATAAATACTGTGGCTACAAGAGCAGGTCAGAGACTGGGTATTCTGTGGCGAGTGACTCACCTCCTGACTCTCCAAGCCTTTCCACCATCTACAAGGCACAAGTCAGGAGTGTGATGGAATACTCTCCACTTGCCTGGATGAGTGCAGCTCCAACAACACTCAAGAAGCTCGACACCATCCAGGACAAAGCAGCCCGCTTGATTGGCACCCCATCCACCACCCTAAACATTCACACCCTTCACCACTGGCGCACTGTGGCTGCAGTGTGTACCATCCACAGGATGCACTGCAGCAACTCGCCAAGGCGACCTCTACCACCTAGAAGGACAAGAGCAGCAGGTAGATGGGAACAACACCACCTGTACGTTCCCCTCCAAGTCACACACCATCCCGACTTGGAAATATATCGCCGTTCCTTCATCGTCGCTGGGTCAAAATCCTGGAACTCCCTTCCTAACAGCACTGTGGGAGAACCTTCACCACACAGACTGCAGCGGTTCAAGAAGGCGGCTCACCACCACCTTCTCAAGGGCAATTAGGGATGGGCAATAAATGCTGGCCTTGCCAGCGACGCCCACATCCCATGAATGAATTTAAAAAAGCACTGCCAAGCTTCTTTGTTGTCTAGTTTCTAACCTTTGTTTCCTCAGTCTTACAAACTCACTCACTAATTTTCTGCCCCCATTTCCAGCTCTGCTTCTCTCCATTCTGACTCTACGCTCAGGTTCCCATCCCCCTGCTAAGCTAGTTTAAACCCTCCCCACAGCACTTGCAAACCTCCCCGCGAGGATATTGGTCCCGGCCCTGTTGAGGTGCAACCCCTCCAGCTTGTACAGGTTCCACCTCCCCCAGAACCAGTCCCAATGCCCCAGGAATCTAAAGCCCCCTCTCCTGCATCATCTGTCCAGCCACGCATTCATCTGCTCTATCCTCCTATTTCTATACTCACTCGTGCATGGCACTGGGAGTAATCCAGAGATTACTACGATTGAGGCCCTGCTTATTAATTTCTTTCCTAACTCCTTAAAGTCTGCCTTTCTGCCCATGTTGTTGGTACTGATATGGACCATGACCTCTGGCTGGTCACCCACCCCCTCCAGAATGTTCTGCAGCCACTTGGTGACATCCTTGACCCTGGCACCAGGGAGGCAACGTACGATCCTGGAATCTCGTCTGCGGCCGCAGAAACGCTGTCTGTTCCTCTAACGATAGAATCCGCTATCATTATCGCTCTCCTGATCTTTCTCCTACCCCCCTGTACAGCTGGTCACTCATGATGCTGTGGACTTTGCTCTGGCTGCACTCCCCAGAGGACCCTCTCCCCCAGAACTGATTACTGGTTAGAGAGTCAGATGCCCTCAGGGGACTCCTGCACTACCTGCCAGGCCCTCCTTGTCTGTCTGGCAGTCACCCAGTCCCTCTCTGCCTGCACTCTCTCAAGCTGCGGGGTGACCACCTCCTGAAAAGTGCTGTCCACGAGACTCTCAGCCTCACGGATGCACTGCAGTGACACCGAAACCCGGAGCTCGAGCTCCTCCAGCTGACGACACTTCCTCCACCTGTGGTTGTCCAGGACACGGGAAGCGTCCTGGAGTTCCCATATGGCACAGGATGTGCACTGAACGGGACTGAGCTCTGCCATGCCTCAATTTATTATAGTAACTAAACTTAGCAAAAATAAACTTAATGACTTAAAAAAAATGGAATGATTACAGGCTATAGGGACGATTACAGGGTAAAGCAAGGTTATTCTGTATGGGGAAGATTATGCAGTAAAGGAAGATTGCAGGGTAAGAGAAAGGTTGCATAAAAAGGTGAAGATTGAATGGTATGAGGAAGATTGGGACGGGACCAGCCACAATGCAGACATTACTGTAATCATGTTTACTCCATCAATGGGTGATGTGGAATGGACAGTGATGGAAGAGCCAGTGTGTTAGTGGGATGGGCTCAGTGGAAGAATTAGGGTACTGGAGGGACCTGTTTTAATGGGAGTGTTAGCGTACTAGAGGGATGGGCTTCAGTGCGAGAGTTAGGGTTCTAGAGGGATGGGCTTCAATGGGAGAGTTAGGGTTCTAGAAGATGGACTTCGATGGCAGAGCTGTAGCACTAGATTAATGAGCTTTAATGTACAGTTGGGTACTAGCATAGGTTTTGAGGATCTAAGTGATGTTTTAATGCACCAATGCACCTGCTGTGTGCACACTGACCCTCTCATGTAAGGATGTATGCCTCATCATATCTACCAAAAATGGAGACAGTTCTCCACACTGTATAAACACAGCCACCTCTCCACACTGTATAAACACAGCCACCTCTCCACACTGTATAAACACAGCCATCTACTCATTCATACAAGCACAGCGGGCCCCCTCACACCCTTACAAATGCTTCCCGATAACTTTACAAACGCAGTCATATCCCCATTCTGCACCCACAGGAGCGCAGATTTCTCCCACTCTGCACTCATGCACGGACACCCATGCATCCACACTGTTGGCTCTTCTCCTCTTTGTACTAAGCCAGTAACCGTAACCAGTGACCTCCGGTCAACAACACAAACTCAAAATTATCCTTAGCCTCATGTCATTTTTAAAGCCACTTGTACACAGAACTGTGGAATCCTCTTTCCACCTCCACATCATGAGAGAGTACAGCAGAAGGATTGATGCTTGGTAGTGAGAACCAGGAAACCACTACTGACATGACAAAATGGGGACTGGAAATGTGTCGACTGTTTAAATGCCATTTACAAGAGCCTGGAGTTGACAGCTGGTTTGTGGAGATATGCAGTGAGCCTTTCTGTTGGCCGAGTTCCTGACTCAGTCTTATTTCTGTTTGCAGGAGAGACTGGAGCACTTGCGGAAACAGTGCGGGCCTCACGTGGCAGCAGTGGCTAAAGAGTCTGTGGAAGGAATCTGTGGGAAGATCTACCACATATCTGGTGACTACGTGAAGCGAGTCCAAGAGAAGCATTTAGCATTACTCAAAGAGTGCAATATATCAGGTGAGAGGCGCTCACAGGCCCTGGCAGAAAGCTGCTGCTGAAACTGAGACCGTGTTGCAAATGGTCACATTTAAATTCAGGCAGTAAACTTGCATCTTTGCAAGTCAGTAGCTAAGATTTTAATTTTTTTTCGATTCATTCTTGGGATGTGGGCGTCACTGGCAAGACCAATGTTTATTGCACTCTCCTAATTGACCTGGTGGCTTGCTGGACCACTTCAGAGGGCAATTAAGAATCAACCATGTTGGAGTCACATATAGGCCAGACCGGATAAGGGTTTCTACCACAGTCCAACAGCTATATGATCACTTTTACTGATTCCAGATTTTTTAATCTGAATTCAAATTCTCGGACTGAAATGGTGAGATTTGAACTCACATTCTCTTAATTATTAGTCCAGGCCTCTGGAGTACTAGTTCAGTAACATAATCCCAATGTTGTTAGAAGGCACAGTGTTTGTCACACTCTATTTCATCAGCACTGTTCACCCTTTTCACTCTTGAGTTGATTTAACAGAGAGTGATACAGGGAGAGTTCAAACAGTGCATGGAAGAGTTCTAAATCCTCGTCGGGTAGTCAGAAGTGAGTTGGACGTATAGGCCAAGTTCTAGTCTGGAGGCTTGACCACTACTGCTGAGGGGAGGAGGAGTGGGAGGGCAGGGGGTGCAAGGACAGAGAAACCACCTCAGCTTCTCTCAGTAATCTCAGCGACAGTGGGAGTGGTCTGTTATGCTGCGGCCCTCACAGCCTTGAGTCTACTAGAGGCTGGAATATCACCCCCAAGGGGGAAGAGGATGGTGTGACTACTCTTTCAGCTGCTGGGATGGGAGGTTGTGCTACATTTCTTTCACTGCACCAGGAACGTTGAAAGAAGGGGGCGTTAACGGGGAGCTATTTAAACACCATTACAAAGGTTTCTAAGGGCCTGGTAAAGATTGTTATTGTTTCGCTAGCTGTTGGAGTTCACACTTGGGATAAGGAGATTAAGAGAGCAGGTGCAGAGTTAGTCTGGACACGGAAACTAAACAGAAGTCCTTTTAGACTAACGTGTGACCTGTTACGACAGCTTGACTACTAATAATTACATTACAGCTTATTCTTTTATAATTGTAAACAATTTTACAACACCAAGTTATAGTCCAGCAATTTTATTTTAAATTCACAAGCTTTCGGAGATTTTCTCCTTCCTCAGGTAAATGTTTCAAGATCTCCTTGAAGCCTACGCATTTATACCTTTATTCTTTTATTCTTTTATACCCTTATGACATCAATGCACTTACTAAACTTTTGGCACACAGCCGATGCATTGGTGCAGAGCCACCTGGTGGCGGTTGGTACAAATAACCAGAAACTAGTTATAGCTCACTTTCAAAGTGTAACGTTATATGATGTTTTACTTTTTGAAAAATTGTATTGCAGCATCGCCTAGGGGCATTAAAGGTATTGCCTGGAATTCTGTCACCCACTTATGGATTTTAATACATAATAGATTATATAAATATATATAAATGTCGAACAGAAATCTCCCTATTTTGCCGCAGGTGTTTTTTTTATTTGTTCATGGGATGTGGGCGTCGCTGGCAGAGCCAGCATTTATTGCCCATCCCTAATTGTCCTTGAGAAGGTGGTGGTGAGCAGCCTTCTTGAACCACTGCAGTCCGTGTGGTGAAGGTTCTCCCACAGTGCTGTTAGGTAGGGAGTTCCAGGATTTTGACCCAGTGATGATGAAGGAACGGCGATATATTTCCAAGTCGGGATGGTGTGTGACTTGGAGGGGAACGTGCAGGTGGTGTTGTTCCCATGTGCCTGCTGCCCTTGTCCTTCTAGGTGGTAGAGGCTGCAGTGCATCCTGTGGATGGTACACACTGCAGCCACAGTGCGCCGGTGGTGAAGGGAGTGAATTTTTAGGGTGGTGGATGGGGTGCCAATCAAGCGAGCTGCTTTGTCCTGGATGGTGTCGAGCTTCTTGAGTGTTGTTGGATTTTGCCACCATTAAACAGAAGAAATTGGATACAAACATTCTTTCCACAGTGCAATTTAGGGTCTGAGTCTTTCACAGTGTTTGCATTTTTCTTTCCTATTTTTAACTTTCCTTTTTACCTATGAGTTTTAATCTTCTTAATGGTACTTTAGACTCTCAGCAGTGTATCTTTAACTTTAGATTTCACTTTTCGCTACAAACATCGCTTTGGTTTCTAACTGGTAGTTGTCAACTTCTCCTGCTGTTTACTTTCCCACAGAAGAGGTGGAGAGGCCGGAGGTGATAGACAGGCTGGTGTACTGTTACCCTTTGAGACTCGCATTCCCCACAACCCCACTCCCACGTGTTGAGATGCACTTTGAGAATGACGTTGCCTGTGTACGATATAAAGGAGAAGTTAGGAAAATCAGCCGCAATTACTTGAGTAAACTGGTGAGTTATTGATTTATTCTTTTGTCTGGTTATGCAAAGTGGAAGAGTATGAAATGGCTTTTACTTTGTACCACGGTCTGATAGATGATTGTTCTCCCACTATCACAGATAGAATTTACAGCACAGAAATGGGCCATTCGGCCCAATTGTTCTATGCCGGCATTTATGCTCCACACGAGCCTCCTCCCTCCCTGCTTCATCTAACACTCAGCATACTGCGTTATTCCTTTCTCCCTCATGCTATCTAGCTTCCCCGTAAATGCGTCTATGCTATTTGCCTCAACTACTCCTTCTGGTAGCGAGCTCCACATTCTAACCACTCTTTCAGTAAAGAAATTTCTCCTGAATTCCCTATTGGATTTATCGGTAACTATCTTATATTTATGGTCCCCTCACAAATGGGAACATCTATATCAAACCCCTTCACAATCATAAAGACCTCTATCAGGTCACCCCTCAGCTTTCTCTTTTCCAGAGAAAAGTGCCCCAACCTATTGCTCTATCATCCCTGTAAATCTTTTTTGCACATTTTCCATTGCCTCTACATTCTTTTCTTAATGTGGAGACCAGAACCGTGCACAGTACTTATCTATATTGAAATTTATTTGATATTCGAAGAACTGGGAAGACATCAGACAACAACATGTGCCATTTCTAAGACCATAAGAAATAGGAGCAGGAGTAGGCCATTCGGCCCCTCGAGCCTGCTCCGCCATTTAATGAGATAATGGCTGATCTGATTTTTACCTCAACTCCACTTTCCCGCCTTTTCCCCATATCCTTCGACTCCCTTGCTTATCAAAAATTTGTCTAACTCAGCCTTGAATGTATTCAATGACTCAGCCTCCACAGCTTTTTGGGGTAAAGAATTCCAAAGATTCATACCCTCTGGGAGAAGAAATTCCTCCTCATTTTCACCTTAAACAGGCGACCCCTTATTGAGACTATGCCTCCTAGTTTTAGATTCCCCCATGGGGGGTAACATCCTCTCAGCATCTACCCTATAGAGTCCCTTCAGAATCTTGTATGTTTCATTCTTCTAAACTCCAGTGAGTATAGACCCAACCTGTTCAATCTTTCCTCATAAGACAACCCTTCCATACCCGGAATCAATTTAGTGAACCTTCTTTGAACTGCCTCCAACGCAAGTATGTCCTTCCTTAAATAAGGGCACCAGAACTGTACACAGTACTCCAGGTGTGGTCTCACCAGCACCCTGTACAGTTGGAGCACGACTTCCCTGCTTTTATACTCCATCCCCCTCGAAACAAAGGCCAATATTCCGTTTGCCTTCTGGATTACCTGCTGCACCTGTATGTTGACTTTTTGTGTTTCATGTACGAGGACACCCAGATCCCTCTATACCACAACATTTTGTAGTATTTCTCCATTCAAATAATATTTTGCTTTTTTTTTCCTCCCAAAGTGGATGACTTCACATTTTCCCACATTATATTCCATCTGCCAAATTTTTGCTCATTCACTTAACCTGTCAATATTCCTTTGCAGACACTTTGTGTCCTCATCGCAACTTGCTTTTCCACCTATCTTTGTATCATCAGCAAATTTAGCCACAAGACATTCTGTTCCTTCATCCAAGTCATTGATATATATTGTAAATAGTTGAGGCTCCAGCACTGAGCCCTGCGGCACCCCACTAGTTACAGATTGTCATCCTGAAAATGACCCTTTTATCCCGACTCTTTGTTTTCTGTCCGTTAACCAATCCTCTATCCATGCCAGTATATTACCCCCAACACCATGAGCTCTTATCTTGTGCAGTAATCTTTTATGTGGCACCTTATCGAATGCCTTTTGGAATTCCAAATATACTGCATCCATTGGTTCCCCTTTATCCACTCTGCCCGTTACTTCCTCAAAGAACTCTAATAAATTTGTCAGACACGATTTCCCCTTCATAAAACCATGTTGACTCTCCTTGATTGTATTATGAGTCTCCAAATGTCCTGCTACTACTTCCTTAATAATGGATTCTAGCATTTTTCCCAATGACAGATGTTAGGCTAACTGGTCTATAGTTACCTGCTTTCTGTCTCACTCCCTTCTTGAATTGGTGTTATGTTTGCGGTTTTCTGATCTGCTGGGACCTTTCTAATGAGCAATTTACAATAACAAGGGGGTTTTGCTTGACCCTGGCCAGTGCTACATTTATCAGACATTGGACGAGATTTTCCTCCACCTGAAATCGGGCAGTAGAGCAGTGGAAAATTAAAGGAATGGAGAGGGTGTTTTGAAGTTGGGAGGAAAAAAAGTCTCTGGGGCTATTCTGCTCTCTCTAAGACGGCTCCACCTCCTTCTGGTGCTGCAGCTGGTCTCCCCCTGCAGCATTGCTGACCTTTGCTCCCCAGCAGTAGCAACTCCCATCCTTGTGGCAAGGATTCTGCCAGGTGCCTCCCAGCAAACGAGGCACCACAGAGAGAGTCAAAAACCAACAGTGAGGCACCACAGAGAGAGTCAAAAACCAACAGTGAGGCACCACAGAGAGAGTCAAAAACCAACAGTGAGGCACCACAGAGAGAGTCAAAAACCAACAAAGAAGTAACCAGAGTCAAAGGCCAAATCTAAATGACAGCGAGTCAAAAACTATTGCTCTGGTAATATAGTGATCTTGAATAAATAGATAATTTTCTTATGCCAATCCTAACTCCAGAATCCAACAACCAGACTGGCCATAAATTGACACGATGGCAGCTCCCTGTAAACCACAACAGTGAGAGCAGGTTTCATGGCACTAATAATGGTTCCTATCTATAAAGCAACAAGATGCAGTAGGGAGTTGGATGTTAGAACTTCCTTTAAATGATGGGTGGGGGATAAAGGGGGAACCCTTGTCATGTAAAAGGCGCCTTAGAGACATTTCAAATAGCCATTTTATCAGAATAGTTTATATCTACTCTAATAAGTAGAACTGATACAACAAGAGAAGCATGAATACATTCCTCTCAATGTTCAGTAGTAATTATTTTCTGTTCCTCTATTGTTCCTGCCCACTATTTTCTCTTTTGGTTTTGTTTCTCACCTACTCTCAAGACGTTTTTCCTCCCCAGAGAAAGTACTTTTTACCTTTTAAAGTAAATCCAAAGTGTTTGTTTACAGCTGGCAATCAGCATTCTTTCTTTGTATGTTTTTGTTTTTATTGCCCTCGCATGATCCCCAAGCAATGATGTAAAATACTGATAAAATATTATTTGTCTTTGGTTGCAAATTATCTAAGTGTACGTCCGGCCACATGGCCGGAGTTAGAATCCAGCCCAGACACGGGATGAACATCTCTTTACTCTTCTGGGGTCTGGCCAGCACAGTAGATAAGTCATTTTCCTGACAAGTCTCTGAGACCTGCATCCAAATCTAGTGCAGACAGACAGGATGAAATACTCATTCTTTTGATGGTGGACTAGCTAGTTCATTGAGTTAGACACTTTCACCCCTGGTTCGTACACTGTTCATTCCCTTTGAAGGCTTGGGTTTAAATCAGGACCCGAATGACAAGGTGAATTAGTTCCAAGTAATATGCATAAGTAACCTTGATCTGATTCCAGTTGAACATGAATCTACAGCACAGAACAGCATTCACTGGTAAATATGTTGGGAGAAGAAATGATTAGACTTTATAGGACAAATGCAGCAGAGCAGCATCCTGGCACTGTGGGGCAGAACTCTTCCATTCCTATCTCCAACTCACGCCCCCATCTAATCTAGTGAGACAGCAGTGAGGGACACTGAGGAAGGCTTCCCATTCTGGTAGTTCCCTTCTGCAGTCTCATTGATTTTGTCCTTGGATATAAATCAACAGAAAAGTGATTTGGTTATTAAAAGTGTTCTGACCTATCTTTTTCAGGAACAGCTCTATAGGTACAGTTGTATTGATGATGTACGGTTTGAAAAGTTCCTGGCAAGAGTCTGGTGCTTACTCAGGAGATACCAGGTAAGCTGCAACCCATTTCAGTTGAGTGAGAAACATTGATTCACTCAGTGTTTTAAGCTCCACATATAGACATGTTATTGCTACTGTACCCTGAGCTGTAGGTGCTCTTTCCTAACTACACACAATATCAAGCCACTTTCTGGACCATTTCTTAGCTCTTTTTCTCCTATTGTCAGAGGTTGATTCCTCTCCTGTTTCCTCCAGTTTGCAATTAATGTTGATCAGCTGTTAACAAGGGCTCTAAATGTTCTCTTGCAGCTCTTGCACTTGTAGGGAGGAGTTTCGTTTGAAATGTCAGTCAAGGTTTGTTTGATTTGTGCAGAGCTAGGGTGCTACTTTTTTTAAATCGATGACAGCTTGAGTAATGGCCCACCCTAATTGGACCAATTCTGGTTGGTGACCGGCTGGTGCAAGCTCCTGATTTTAAAATTGGTGTAGAAGTACCACAGATTGTTGCAGCAGCTGACTCTCATGATACCTGTCTTTACCAAGTGTGAAGCCGACTCACCCTTGGCACAAGAGCTCAATATGGCAATTAATTTATTGGAAGGCGATCCCAGCTACCAGCTGTTTAAGCACAATTTCTGGCATAGAGAAACCTCAGGAGCCAACTCGACCCAGAAACACCTGGGTCAGATGGAGCATCGAGAATGTGGAGGAAGTGTTTGTAACAATAGTTCTCACCTAAATTGTGGCTATTCCGAAACAAGGTATAATTCAGAGCTCCATCTCTCCTCGAGCTTCATTGGGATGTTCTCAACCATTGAAAGTCTTTCCCACCATCTGATTAACTTTGTTACGGTGGCTCCAACCCTCTCCCACCAACCACAGCAATAACCTAGGCAAGGCCGTCTCTCAGGGCCTTGAATCCAATACCAGTGTAGCCACCAATTGATAACAGGGTACCTTCGGCATTGTACAGTGTGGGGCCTCAAACAGAAGATGAGCTGCTCTATTGTGTTATATTTCAATGGTCTTATTATTTGGAGTCTTACTGTTGCCATCTTGGAATAAAGAGTGACAGATGTGCCCCTATATGCAGCACAGTGGGGAGGGGCCACTCAGCAGACCTCTCAGGGCAAATTTCTTAAAGAAACAATGTCTGCCCCTCCCCCCTGACAGCTGCTCTCCACCCCAGATGATCACAGTATCCTATTTACGAAGGTTGGAATCTTTTCAAAGTATGAGGAAAACCAGAGCCCTGAAATTCCTGGGGATGCAGAAATGCCATAATCTGGCAGGTGGGGTGGAACTTTGGGCAGGATCTGGTTACACCAGGCCCCCCACCCCTTTCTACGATTATCAGAGTTCCTCTGGAAGTTGGGGTGGGTGCATATTGTCCCACCACCTTATGGGCAGCATATTATGATGCTATCCTTAGGATGGCAATAGGCCGTGCGATGTATTTCCTATCATTTGAGCCTGAGTAATGCTGGGCAGTAGGGATGTCTACACAGCCCCGGCATCCAGTGTTGCTAAGGGCCTCGGGGAGGAAGGTTTAACAGTTAAAAGGCTTTTTTTTCAGGAAACTGACCTAATGGGAAAGTAGCAGCTGGTAGAAATGTTTATATTCACACCAAAAATGGCAGGGGTGCCTGCCCATAACATGTATGGGGTATGGGCCGGGGTGAGGGGAGGCAGCCATGGGACAGCGGGTCTTTTGCCCCACCCAATATTCGTCTCCAAAAGACCACTCCAGGAATTTCTGGCCGTAGTAATGGGTGTGTCAGCCCAGCATATACCCGTACACTGGCCGAGAAATCTACTAACTTTAACTTGTACCCACACCATTCCTGCATGACGTTGAGGCAAAAAATTGTTGAGGGAATCTTGCCCCAACATTTGACATGACAAGCCACAGAAATACATTCGCCCTTGACTTTCCTGAACTTTGTGATGTTTGTAACTGTGAAAATGCGCCTGTTACGTTCTGTTTTCAAGCTGACACAAGGAATTTGAGTCTGTGTAACGTACACATTAAAAATAGAAGGCCCATAAAACACAGAAAGAGAGTTACGGGAAATGTTTGCCAGTAGTGTCAGACTCTCCTCCCCTGTTCAGCATATATCACTTTAGCAATCGCTCTGATCTGGAACACTGATATTTGGATGTCGATATTACTGAATATTGTTAAAGTACCATAAAAGGAGCATCTGTACTATTATTAGAAAGTTGATAGCCTTGTTGTGGAGTTTCAAAGCTGTGATTGACTACAGCTTCTCATCAGTAAATAAGACATGCTGTGCTAACAATTGCTAAGTGTAATGAACAGATTTTACAGTGCAGTGTCTGTTTTGTTTCAGTCCATGTTTGGTGTCGGGGCACACGAAGGCACTGGCTTGCAGGGGGCTCTGCCAGTAGCTGTGTTTGAAGCCCTGAACAAACTATTTGGCGTGACGTTTGAGTGCTTTGCCTCACCACTGAACTGTTATTTCAGACAGTACTGCTCTGCGTTCCCTGACACCGATGGCTACTTTGGTTCCAGGGGGTGAGTCCAACAACGTAACTTACTTGTAGTGATTGTATTGAGATGATTGTATATGCCTCACAATATGTTGTGGTCAGTCTGTTAATAAACCTCCCATCAAAAGCAGGAGGCTTGCTTTGGTTATTTTGTGTGTGTGTTTTTTTGTAATTATATAAGTTTTAAAGTTTCTTATCTGCACTGTGATGATTTGCACTTTAGTCATTTATTTCAGGAAAGTTGGTTTTGCATGCGTTTTTCTTTTCTCCTGCCGTTCTTACCTTTCTCATCAGTTTCTGTCTCACGTCTCTCCCTTGTTCTCCTGTGTCTCTCACTTTCATATCTCTCTTTCTTGTGCCTCTTAATCTCATGCATTTCATTTTTCACTTGTGTGCCTCTCACCTATAGGGGTAATTATAACCTAACACAACCGGACTCTCGTTTTACACCCTGCCCCATTTTACTCTTTATTTGGCTTTGGTGGAGTGTAGAACGGGGCAGGGTGTAAAACAGGCGTTTGACCCAAACCCGCACTGTTCCTGCCATAATTACCCCGTGTCTCGTATCTGAATCTCTTGCTTTCCTTTCTCTTGTGTTTCTCTCACTCATGTTTTTCCTGTGACTTTCACTCCCATATCTTTCTCTCTCGTTGTGTCTCATTCCTATGTCTGCCTTGCTCTCTCTCTCCCCCTCCCCCTCTCATACTCACTCCCACGTCTCTCTCTCTCTCCCAACACAATGTACAGTCTAGACATTTCATGATGTTTTACATTCTCCTTCCTGATTCACGCTTTCTTAGAATTTTTCACTTATCTTATTGTTCCTTTAAAATTTGTATTTCTTTTGGTGATTGTTTAATCTCACCATGGTGAAGGATGTCAGAGGTGGAGAATTAAACACTTCACTTCGAGCACTCCCATGTCCGCACCAGGGAGGTGTAGCGCAGGTTAGATGTACAGAAAAGCTCTCTGCACTGCCTTATCAAGCACTCCTAGTTATGTCCACGATAAAGTTCCCTCTACCCCGTCCCAAGAAAATTGCCAAGCTAATTATAGTACAAAAACAGAAAATGCCGGCCAGGCAGCATCTGTGGAGAAAGGAATAAAGTTAGCGTTTCAGGTATAACCCTTTGTCCAAACTGAACGATATTTCAGATGATCAGTTCATCTGAAATATCTTCCAGTTGTGAAATATGTGTAAACGTCCTGCACCTGACCTCATAACAGGTCTGTGGCTTTGTCAGCCATTTGATAACTGGCCACTTTCACCTCCTGCTGGATTGTCAATTTAGACCTCACTGTGGATCCCTGTCTGACGGATGGAGCCTGTTTGATCATCTGCCTGAGGACTATAAAAGGTGCATAAAAGGGTCTGGGGGGGAATGGGGTTACAGGAGAGAACGCCAACCAAATGACCTCCTCCTGGGCATATTTTTTAATATTTTTTTTTGTGGAGCAGTAATTGTCCGACCTGCTGCTAAAAAAACGTTCCCTTACGTGTACATTTTTATTGGCCTCTACAAACGATGTTTGAATTAACTGTGAGGAGATATGTGCAGGTTTATTTTATCACTCTCCTTGTGGGAGTTCCCTTGCCTCATCAAAGGGCCCTGCCATCCACCCTCTACACACCTCTTTCAACTTTGCTTCTTCTTTACACAATCTTATTTCTCTCCTGATTACTTGTACAGAAATAAATTTCATCAAATCATCACTGCAAATTCATGTGTGTAAAGTTGCTAACTCTTTTATCCGCTGAAAGAACAATGGGCCTGACAATCCTCGGCCCTTCTGCCACACTGCGCCACGACTCCTGTGGAAGGTGGTCTGATTGCTGGGATTACTCGCCTGCTCCTTTTTCAGCCAGTTTGGGATTTTCTTTTACGAAAAAACTCGATTCTCATTCTTTATCGCTTCAAATAGCTGACTCATGTTGGGGTACAGTTCCATGAGTACTGCACCCACTCTTTCCAAACATCACCCAAGTGTCCATTCTTCCTATGTAAGGCCAATACAGTGAGTGTCGACAGGTTATCTGACCATGGCAGCTATCCCAGTGCAGCACAGTCCTTACCACACATACATCCTAGAAGGATTGGGGACCCTAGCTGGCTTCCCCTCCCTTGCTTCAGTACACCCTGGGTAATTGTGCCACCTTCAGCACATCCTGGTTAATATTAGGTACATCCGCACAGAGCAGAGATTGGACCTGGGACCTGCCTGGTCTGTATGCCTCAGTATCAAATGAGTGAGCAATTGGAGGGGTTGTGGAGCAGCATTTCTTCACGTTGTATGGGCAGATAGGGAGCAGTATTTAGAACACCACATTCATGGGTACAGGACACATGTGTGCTTCCCATGAGGAGGAAACGGAAACGAGTTATTATGCCATGTGTGAGGGGGGAAGCACAGTGTTATAATCAGGATCACTAGTGGTTCGCGATTCCCAGCATGGATAGCATTGTGGAATCTAGCACCCACCATGGAATCTCTCCCCTGGCATTACCCCCCCCCACCCTTGTTTTCCTTCCACAACTTGTACCTTTATTGAAACCAGTGCATTCCAATACCCAGTATATTGATATCAATATCTCAGTGTACCGATATCAATATCTCAGTGTACCGATATCAATATCTCAGTGTACCGATATCAATACCTGGTGTACTAATATCAATATCTCGGTGTACCGGTATCAATATCTCGGTGTACCGGTATCAATATCTCGGTGTACCGGTATCAATATCTCGGTGTACCGATATCAATATCTCAGTGTACCGATATCAATACCTGGTGTACTGATGTCAATATCTCAGTGTACTGATGTCAATATCTCAGTGTACTGATGTCAATATCTCAGTGTACCGATATTAATACCTGGTGTACTGATATCAATACCCGGTGTACTGATGTCAATATCTCAGTGTACCGATTTTAATACCTGGTGTACTGATATCAATATCTATCTCAGTGTACGGATATCAATATCTCAGTGTACCGATGTCAGTATCTCGGTGTACCGATATCAATACCTGGTGTACCGATATCAGTATCTCAATGTCCTGATACCAATACCTGGTGTACTGATATCAATACAGATATTTTAACCATAGTCACCAGTCTAGCATTGTTTTATAGAGGTTTTTTTTAAATCATTGTTATATTGAGATTGAAGAGTCTCTACATTCTGATGCTATCGAATTTGGGGTTGCGATGGAAACTGGCCTTGAGGTGCTGCAGAATTCTGGGGATTCTGGACTCACGTAGCACTGGGGGTTGAGGGGAATGGTGGTTACCACGTTTATAAGTGGGGACAGGCAGACGTTGGTTGTGGTAGCACGCTAATGTGTGAATAAATGGGGCAGAGGCAGGCTATGAAACTTCATGTGTGTGAGTAGAGGCGAGAATACGGGCTTATGGAATCACGTACATTAGAGTGTACATGCTGCTGATATCCCATTTAAAATAAAGCTCATCAGAATTACATAGAAATTACAATATGGAAACAGGCCATTTGGCCCAATCTGTTCCCATATCCCTTTATCCCCCTTCCCTTCAACCTCCCACCTAACCTATTCTTAATTGTTGACAATGACTAACTGCAATGGTGCATTCCAACGCTACACATATACACCTGGGGAGTTCATCGTTTTTTGCTGTTTAAAGATATGCTTGGTAGGATATGGGTCATTGCTCATAATTCACCAGTTTCAGTGAGCCGAGCTGGAAGTGGCACTGAACAGAAAAGGTGCTTCTTGGGGAATGGGAGGAGAGTAAAGGGGCAGGAAACTACACACTGTATCTGTATACCTCCACATACAGATAGAACGGCCTCCATCCAATAGGGGCCAAACCATGGGCTGCTGTCCTAACACACGGGGCCTGGGACAGTCATACTGTTTTCCACTTCAGCACTCTGCATTCGTCAGTTCTTTTCCTCTCATCAGTAGTTTGCTGTTTTATTTGCCATTTTAATATTACAGTTGTTGTCATTTTAAACATTTTTTTGTAATCTTTTGTAGTTAGTTTGTAAACTTTTGGTGAAAGCTTTTTTTTATTTTTTATCAAATTTTCCAACCTTGCTCATGATCAGGAACAACTTGCAGCCCAATAATTTGTTTTATTGGGGTTCACCACCCTCTTCCTGAAGGCAACAACTTCTTGCTGGCGTATGGTACCCACAGCAACGGGCACGCTTTGGGCATCAGTCATGTGCCAGTATAGGCACCGAATGTCAATGGGGTATATCACCATGGAGGGCACAGACCAGGAGTAAACCTGGGAATTTCGTGATCTGGCCAGCTCAACTCTTCACAGGATAAGCTGGCTGAGCTATCGGAGAGCCGATTATTTGACTTCTGAGTTGGCTGCTCAAGGCCTGAGATGCTTCAGCTGTTGGGCTTGTTCCAGTTGTCTTGAGGCCAGCCGAAACAGTGGGAAATGTCTCTTTTCTGGTCTAAATTGACGCACCTTTCAATCGTTCTACAGCCAGAGTAGAAGCTGCTAGTCGACTGACTTAACATGAGTTAACTGAGGCTTGTGATGTTGCTGAAAGCAAACGCCTTTGCGGGTGAAGAATCTATGAAGCAAAGGAATGGAGTGAAAGGAGAGGGAACCCCCATCCATAATAACATGGGATGCAGTCACATTCCATTTGATGATTACAACACCCTGAGTTTTGGAAAGCAGAACAGGATAGAATACCAAGAAATTTAAAAGTTCTTTAACTGAAGGGAGATGAACAAGTGGAGCGGATGAATGTGGTACTTACTAATTCCTGGTGACTGTAGGTTAGTTCACTTGCTGATGTAGACAAGCCAAAATAGATCGTTAAACTATCTGAACAATCTACCGTTAAAGCCCTGGAAGAGTATCATCCTACTTTGCAGGTATACCCAGCTCACTACCTCAGGCCTCCTCTTACATCTGACAGTCAAATTACTGCAAATTCCTTTCCCATGGAAAGGATTCTTCAATAGGTAGAGACCAGGTGGGAATGTGACAAGATCCACCAACAAAATGTGGAGCCAATCCCGAACACGATGCCAAGGCTCTTGTGATGCTCAGAGATGTCCACCTTGTAGAACAGCAAGATGGTAAATCCTGCACAGAAATATTGTACATGACAAATCCCTTCAGACTACCCAATAACCCAGTCTGAAGATATCAATTATTGACCAAACCAAAACACATCCAACACTGAGTGAAGGGCAGCTGAGCAGATCCAAGGGCACACCATTGTGTCACGAACACTGTTTTAGTTAATGTTAAATATTGGTTATTACGATAAAGGTAAATAGATTCTAAACAATTGACAGAATCTAAATCATTGTGAGCCTACTTCACAATGATGTAGCATTAGTTGGGTGACAGGATAACAGAATTATGTTCAATGTCCAAGATTACAATCCAATTTTAGTGAGTTGATGTTCAAACTCTTATATTCCGTGTTATAAGAGCTGTTATGCCTCTAGTATTAAGACTGCCTCCTGGTGATGTGAGTGTAAAAACCATTGAACAAAAAGCAAAATACTGCAGAAGCTGGAAATCTGAAATCAAAACAGGAATTGTTGGAAACACTCAGCAGGTCAGGCAGGAGCGGTGGAGAGAGGAAGGTAGGCTTAGTGCTTCAGGTCGATGATCGTTCATCAGAACCCCATTGAATCTCTTGCATGAGTAGCAGGCCAGTAATAGCCTCAGACTGTGCTGCTCTGCTCTGTGATGCTCTGGGATGTCTTAGCTGTGAACCATTGTTGTCACCTTTCTTTAGTCTTCTTTCTTCTTAACTTAAGTAAACTGACCCATACCGTAACCTTCTCCTTTGGTGGTTATACAGTGCTTAAATCTCATGGTACTAACACAATGCCTTAGGGTTAAAACTGCCTGGTCTACCATTTGTATGCAAGCCCCAAGGCTGCCTGATCCAAAGAAGAAGAGCCTCTCTTTGTTTGGTCAGTGTCACCTGCTTTTCTACAGTCAGCTTCGCGTAAGGAAAGAACGTAAGAAATAGGAGCAGGAGTAGGCCATACGGCCCCTCGAGCCTGCTCCGCCATTCAATCAGATCAGGGCTGATCTTCAACCTCAACTCCACTTTCCTGCCCGATCCCCATATCCCTTGATTCCCCTAGAGTCCAAAAATCTATCTATCTCAGCCTTGAATATACTCAACGACTCAGCCCTCTGGGGTAGAGAATTCCAAAGATTCACAACCCTCTGAGTGAAGAAATTCCTCCTCAGCTCAGTCTTAAATGGCCGACCCCTTATCCTGCAACTATGCCCCCTAGTTCAAGACTTCTCTAGCCAGGGGAAACAATCTCTCAGCATCTACCCTGTCAAGCCCCCTCATAATCGTGTATGTTTCAATGGGATCACCTCTCATTCTTCCAAACTCCAGAGAGTATAAGCCCATTCTACTCAACCTCTTTTCATAGGATAACCCTCTCATCACAAGAATTAATCTAGTGAACCTAATCTAAAAATGAATTAACCCCTTCGTCAGACCCCCTATTGTACACCCTTTCTGAGAGAGACAGGCTACCTGGTTGCAAAAGAAGCAAAGAGTGTAGACAGCAGGAGAGTACCTACAGTGATTACAGAGTGATCCCCCTCACATTAAGCAGCACGGATCAACTTTGCTGTACCGGCATGAAACTGACTCTCAACCTGCTCCAAACATTTCCAGAGCAAATCCCACCATTTCTTCTATAACTGGTCAGCTTTGGTCTTGTTTTACATGGAGCCTGAATAAACAAAGAAGAATGGTAGGTTATCCAGCTTGGGCAATGTTAGATTTTCCTCGTGGGGTATGCTGTTCCTAACTTTTCGATTAGAATCAGCCTCCACTTACAGAGCACCCTTTTTACTTTATGACCTGCTGGGGCTGGGACTGGACCTCCACTGTACTTCCGGCCTAATGCTGATTTCTTCAGGACAGGAAGTCTGAGATAGGCTGCATTTACGCAGTAAGAGAGTGTTTTACGCAGTGAGAGAGGGTTTACATGGTGAGGGGGTTTACAACAACGAATTGCATTTATATAGCACCTTTAATATAGTAAAACCACCCAAGTCATTTCACAGAATTGCTATCAGACAAAAATTGACACCGAGCCAAAAAAAGATACAGGTTGGTGCCTTGGTCAAAGCGGTACTTTATAAGAAGTGTTAAAAAGGAGGAGAGAGAGGTAGAGAGGAGGAGAGGTTTAAGATGGGAATTCCAGAGCTTAGGGCCTAAACAGCTAAAGGCACGGCCGGCAATGATGGAGCAAAGAAAATTGGGGGTGCGCAAGAGGCCAGAATTGATCTCGGAGGTAGGGTTGGAGGAGGTTACAGAGATAGGGAAGGGCGAGTCCATGGAGGGATTTGAACACAAGGATGAGAATTTTAAAATCAAGCAGCAGAACTTTGGATGATCTCAAGTTTATGGAGGGTGGAAGATGGGAGGCCAGCCAGGACAAGATTGGAATAGTTGAGTGTGGAGGTAACAAAAGCATGAATGAGGGTTTCAGCAGAAGGTGAGCTGAGGCAGGGGCGGAGACGGGCGATGTTACGGAGGTGGGGTAGGCGGTCTTGGTGATGGAGCGAATATGTGGTCGGAAGCTCAGCTCAGGGTCAAGTCGGACACCATGGTTGCGAACGGTCTGGTTCAGCCTGAGAGACAGTGGCCAGGGAGAGGGATTGAGTAGATTGCGAGGGAACGGAGTTTGTGGCTTCGGTCTTCCTAATATTTAATTAGAGGAAATTTTTGCTCATCCGGTACTGAGTGTCAGACAATCCATACGACAAATCGGAGGCAGTGAAGGTGTCGAGGGAGGTGGTGTTGAGGTAGAGCTGGGTGTCATCAACGTACATGTGGAACCTGATGTGTTTTCGGATGATGTCGCCAAGGGGCAGCATGTAGGTGAGGAATAGGAGGGCACCAAGGATAGACCCTGGGGGACTCGAGACCGTTCACAACCTTTGCATTCTATTTGACCCTGAGCTGAGCTTCCGACCGTGTAACGTCTTCATCACCAAGATCGCCTACTTCCACCTCCGTAACATCGCCCGTCTCCGCCCCTGCCTCAGCTCACCTGCTGCTGAAACCCTCATTCACGCTTTTGTTACTTCCACACTCAACAATTCCAATCCTCTCCTGGCTGGCCTCCCATCTTCCACCTTTGGGGGACTCCAGAGGTAACGGAGTGGGAAGAGAAGCCATTGCAGGAGATTCTCTGGCTATGACTGAATAGATAATAATGGAATCAAGCGAGCACAGTCCCACCGAGCTGGACGATGGAGGAGAGTCGTTGAGGAGGTTGATGTGGTTAACCATGTCAAAGATGTAGACAGGTTGAGAAGGATGAGGAGGGAGAGTTTACCATGGTCACAGTCACATAGGATGTCATTTGTGACTAATAAGGGCTGTTTCAGTGCTGTGGCAGAGGCGGAAACCTGATTTGAGCGGTTCAAATGTGGATTTGCAGGAAAGATGGGCACGGATTTGGGAGGCGACAACACGTTCAAGGACTTGAGAGGAAAGGGAGGGTGGAGATGGGGCAGTAGATTGCAAGGACAGAGGGGCCAAAGGTCAGTTTACTCGGTGAGAGAGTGTTTTACTTGGTGAGAGATGGGCTTTACACGGTCAGAGAGGGCAAACACTGAGCAGGTTCACACGGTGAGGGAGGGTAAACACTGAGCGGGTTTACACAGTGAGAGCGGGTTTATATGGTGATGGAGGGCTTCATACGGTGATGGAGGGTAAACACTGAGAGGGTTTGACACAGTGTGAGAGGGTTTACGTAGTGAACTGCTTTTAAAAAGTGAGTTAGAGTTTTACACAGCGAGAGGGATCCACGCGGTGAGAGAGGGATCCACGCGGTGAGAGAGGGATCCACGCGGTAACGGTTTAACACAGTGAGACAGTGTTAACACCGTTAGTGGGTTTACGCAGTGAGAGAAGGATTTACGCAGTGAGAGAGGGATTTACGCAGTGAGAGAGGGTAAACACTGTGACGGTTTACACGGTGAGAGAGGGTTTTACGTGGTGAGAGAGGGTTTATACAGTGAGAGGTTTTACAGATTGAGGGAGGGTTTTGCACGGTGCGAGAGGGTTTTACACGGTGAGGGAGGCTATTACACGGTGAGGGAGACTTTTACACGGTGAGGGAGGCTATTACACGGTGAGGGAGACTTTTACACGGTGAGGGAGGCTATTACACGGTGAGGGAGGGTTATACACGGTGAGGGAGGCTATTACACGGTGAGGGAGGCTATTACACGGTGAGGGAGACTTTTACACGGTGAGGGAGGCTATTACACGGTGAGGGAGGCTATTACACGGTGAGGGAGGGTTATACACGGTGAGGGAGGCTTTTACACGGTGAGGGAGGCTTTTACACGGTGAGGGAGACTTTTACACGGTGAGGGAGACTTTTACACGGTGAGGGAGGCTATTACACGGTGAGGGAGACTTTTACACGGTGAGGGAGACTTTTACACGGTGAGGGAGGCTATTACACGGTGAGGGAGGCTATTACACGGTGAGGGAGGGTTATACACGGTGAGGGAGGGTTATACACGGTGAGGGAGGCTTTTACACGGTGAGGGAGGGTTATACACGGTGAGGGAGGCTTTTACACGGTGAGAGCGGGTTATACACGGTGAGAGCGGGTTATACACGGTGAGGGAGGGTTATACACGGTGAGGGAGGGTTATACACGGTGAGGGAGGGTTATACACGGTGAGGGAGGGTTATACACGGTGAGAGCGGGTTATACACGGTGAGGGAGGGTTATACACGGTGAGAGCGGGTTATACACGGTGAGAGCGGGTTATACACGGTGAGGGAGGGTTATACACGGTGAGGGAGGGTTATACACGGTGAGAGCGGGTTATACACGGTGAGGGAGGGTTACGGGTTATACACGGTGAGGGAGGGTTATACACGGTGAGGGAGGGTTATACACGGTGAGAGCGGGTTATACACGGTGAGGGAGGGTTATACACGGTGAGAGCGGGTTATACACGGTGAGGGAGGGTTATACACGGTGAGGGAGGGTTATACACGGTGAGGGAGGGTTATACACGGTGAGGGAGGGTTATACACGGTGAGAGCGGGTTATACACGGTGAGAGCGGGTTATACACGGTGAGGGAGGGTTATACACGGTGAGGGAGGGTTATACACGGTGAGGGAGGGTTATACACGGTGAGGGAGGGTTATACACGATGAGGGAGGGTTATACACGGTGAGCGAGGGTTATACACGGTGAGCGAGGGTTATACACGGTGAGAGCGGGTTGTACACGGTGAGGGAGGGTTATACACGGTGAGAGCGGGTTATACACGGTGAGGGAGGGTTATACACGGTGAGGGAGGGTTATACACGGTGAGGGAGGGTTTTCCACGGTGAGAGCGGGTTATACACGGTGAGAGCGGGTTATACACGGTGAGGGAGGGTTATACACGGTGAGAGCGGGTTATACACGGTGAGGGAGGGTTATACACGGTGAGAGCGGGTTATACACGGTGAGGGAGGGTTATACACGGTGAGGGAGGGTTATACACGGTGAGGGAGGGTTATACACGGTGAGAGCGGGTTATACACGGTGAGGGAGGGTTATACACAGTGAGAGAGGGTAAACACTGAGTCGTTTTACATGATGAGAGAGGGTTTTGCACAGTGGGAGAGGGTTTTGCACAGTGGGAGAGGGTGGTGAGAGTTGGTTATACACGGTGAGGGAGGGACCTACAGAGTGAGGGAGGGTAAACACAGGGAGAGAGGTTTTACACAGCGAGGGAGGGTATTACAGAGCGAGGGAGGGTTTTACGCGGCGAGAGAGGGTTTTATAGATTGAGGGAGGGTTTTACGCGGCGAGAGAGGGTTTTATAGATTGAGGGAGGGTTTTACGCGGCGAGTGAGGGTAAACACTGAGATGGCTCACACGGTCAGAGAGGGTTTTTGCGCAGTGAAAGAGGGTTTTACACAGCGAGAAAGGGTAAACACTGAGATGGCTCACACGGTCAGAGAGGGCTTTATGCAGTGAGGGAGAGTATTACAGAGCGGGGGAGGGATTTCACGGCAAGAGAGGGTTTTATAGATTGAGAGAGGTTTTACACAGTGAGAGAGGGTTTTACAGATTGAGAGAGGGTTTCACGCGGCGGGAGAGGTTTTTACGTAGGGAGGGGTTTTACGCAGAGAGCTGGTTTTAAAACGTGAGACAGAGTTTTACACAGTGAGAGAGGGTAAACACTGGTACAGTTTACACGGTCAGAGAGGGGGTTTTGCGCAGTGCGAGAGGGTTTTACAGAGCGAGGGAGCGTTTTACGCAGTCAGCTGGCTTTAAAAAACGAGAAAATTTTACACAAAGAGTGGATTTTACACGATGAGAGGGGGTTTACACAGTGAGAGAGGGTTTTACACAGAGAGACAGGGTTTACACATTGGCAGAGATGTTTTCACGGTGAGAGAGTGTTTTACACGGTGAGAGAGGGTTTTACTCGGTGAGAGAAGGATTAACTCGTTGAGAGAGGGTTTTGCACGTTGAGAGAGCATTTTACAAGGTGAGGGAAGGTTTACACGGTGAGGGAGGGTTTACACAATGAGAGGGTTTTATGCAGTCAGTTGGTTTTAAAAAGTGAGACAGTTTTACACAATGGGAGAGGGTAAACAGTGAGACAGTTCACATGGTCACGGTGGGTTTTACACAGTGAGAGAGATCTTTACGTGGCAAGAGAGGGTTTTACACAGCGAGCAAGTGTTTACACAGTGCGAGAGGGTTTTATACAGTCAGCTGGTTTTAAAAAGTGGGACAGTTTTACACAGTGAGAGAGGGAAAACGGTGAGACGGTTTACACGATCAGAGTGGGTTTTACACAGTGAGAGAGGGTTTTACCCAGTGAGTGAGGGTTTTACGCAGTTAGTTGGTTTTACAGAGTGAGAGATGGTTTACACAGTGCGAGAGGGTTTTACACAGTCAGCTGGTGAGAGAGGGTTTTCCCCGTTGAGAGAGGGTTTTCCCATGGTGAGAGAGGGTTTTCCCATGGTGAGAGAGGGTTTTCCCATGGTGAGAGAGGGTTTTCCCATGGTGAGAGAGGGTTTTCCCATGGTGAGAGAGGGTTTTCCCATGGTGAGAGAGGGTTTTCCCCGGTGAGAGAGGGTTTTCCCATGGTGAGAGAGGGTTTTCCCCGGTGAGAGAGGGTTTTCCCCGGTGAGAGAGGGTTTTCCCCGGTGAGAGAGGGTTTTCCCCGGTGAGAGAGGGTTTTCCCATGGTGAGAGAGGGTTTTCCCATGGTGAGAGAGGGTTTTCCCATGGTGAGAGAGGGTTTTCCCCGGTGAGAGAGGGTTTTCCCCGGTGAGAGAGGGTTTTCCCCGGTGAGAGAGGGTTTTCCCATGGTGAGAGAGGGTTTTCCCATGGTGAGAGAGGGTTTTCCCATGGTGAGAGAGGGTTTTCCCATGGTGAGAGAGGGTTTTCCCCGGTGAGAGAGGGTTTTCCCCGGTGAGAGAGGGTTTTCCCCGGTGAGAGAGGGTTTTCCCCGGTGAGAGAGGGTTTTCCCCGGTGAGAAGTGGTTTACACAGAGAGAGGGTTTTACACAATGAAAGCGGGCTTACACAGTCAGCCGGTTTTAAAAAGTGAGACAGAGTTTTACAGTGAGAGAGTATAAACTGTGAGATGGTTTACACGGTCAGAGGGTTTTACGCAGTGAGAGAGGGTTTTAGACATTGAGAGAGGGCTTTACAGAGTGTGAGAGAGGGTGATGCTCAGCTCCCTTGGTCTGTATTGTGGCCAATATGTGGATCCATCGGTTTGTTCTGTGAATAACTGTTGGATCATTGTGTTAGCTGCGGATGAGGGTTGTATTGTGCTTTGGGTAAGTGTCCTGTGATTGTACCACAGTGCGAGGGGCCATGTGCTGTGTGTGTTGTGCCTTTTGTGTACACCTGTCTGTAGAGCTGATGCTGAACAGTGTGAAAGCTGCTGCTTGTTTTCTCCTTTACAGCTCATTCTTGACTTTCTCACCAGTCAGCGGCTCCTTTGAAGCAAACCCTCCGTTTGGTGAAGAGCTGATGGACAGTATGGTCACACACATGGAGGTGAGGGTCTGAGGTGTTAGCCTGCATTGTCAAAATAGACCGGGTACAGGACATGGATTGTATCAATGCACAGTTAAAGTGTTTTGTTTAAAGGAACAAGAACTTTAAGGTAGTGAGGTATATGGTCACAGATCTGATAACATCACTGGGCAAAATTAATGATTTCTATTTGGAGACAGGATTATGATGAGGAGAATATTATTTCCCTGATTCTCATTGTGAAACCTTGCCTTTGGTCAGGTTTTATCGTACAATGTAATGATGTTATCAACTTAGGATGAGAACAGCCGTCAGGCTCGTACGCAGTTGCCCCACTTCTTACTGGACTCTTAGACCAATTACTGATTGAGGAAACCTCTATCAAAAACCCCTCTCCAGCTCCTGTAAGGCAATCAGGCAAGCCCCAGGAGGCCCCAGCCTCTTGGTTGTTACCCCAATATCTTGCCTTCCTTCTGCTGTGATCTCGTAGCTTTCCAGAAATGTGCCTAACACGTTCTTGAAGGAGTTAGTCCTCACTACCTCTCCAGAATGCTGTTCCACAGGGAGACCACACTCGGAGAAAAATAAAACTTCTCACATCCAACCTCACTTCCTGATTCCTCGATATAAATGGTGTCCCAAGTTCTGCCCAACCCAACAGCCACATGTATGTTATTCATGCCCTAAGTAATTTTGAAGAGTTGAATCAGAACCCCTCCAAGTGAATCGATACCCAAGGCACGTAGTCGATCTCCATAGCTCAGTATACTTAGGCTGGAAATCATCTTTGTTGCCATTCTCTGTACCATGTCAAAAGCCAAGATATCCTGCTTGAGGTAGGAGGGTGTGGGGGCCACTGTACTTGAATCGCTAGGGAGCTATCAGTGACCACTCCAAATCTTTATCCCTTTCTTGGCACCTTTAACCTACATCCACCCATTTTGTACACTATACTTGAATTCTGTGTGCATGACTGCACACTTATCTAAATTGAAGGACATGATGGAAAGAGACTATTCAGCATCCCTCAGGCAACATTTTATTTTACTATAGTGTTTTGTTCTAATATAGGAGGTCTGCAAAATGGCATCTATATTTTCATATAAACATTAAAAGTGTATGGCTACCATCAGCATGCACTAACCAGTGACGTGTTGTAATGGTGATCGTACCACTTCTGATGTGGATAAATGGGGAATTACATGACATGACTGATGTGAGAGGAGTCCTGGGTCATTGGGTGTGCTGGGCATGGGGCCAGATGTTGCACATTGCTTCTGCAGTCCCCAAGACTTACTTATTTGAGATAGAGACTGGATTCTTAATAAGAAAAAGTCTATCTTTCAGTGTTGAGTGCTTTGGGAAGTTAGGAGTAGACAGGCTGAGCACTAGTCAGTGTCCCTGGATCACCAGAGACTAAATCACCTTGTCTTCATTTAAAATCACAAGAGTTTCCAAGTCTCAAAGAAGTGGGAAACTGTTGTTTTATTTTTATTTTATCTGTCCCGGCACACAATGGTCAGGTAGGAAACGTTAGCTGCAACAATTACTGTTAATTCTGTGAATGCATTTTGAATATAGGAACAGGAGGAGGCCATTCAGCCCTTCGAGCCTGTTCAACCTTCAATTTAGATCATCTTAACTCCATCTACCCGCCTTGGTTCCGTAACCCTTAATACCCTTGCCTAACAAAAATCTATCAATCTCAGTCTTGAAAGTTTCAATTGACCACCAGTTTTTGGGGGAAGAGAGTTCCAGATTTCCACTACCCTTCGTGTGAAGAAGTGCTTCCTGACATCACCCCTGAAAGGCCTAGCTCTAATTTTAAGGTTACGCCCCCTTGTTCTGGACTACTATAGTTATATTTAACCATATTCCAGCCACCATGGCACCACAGAGCAGATGGTGCAATGCAGCAACCTCAGCACTGAGCTTCGTGCGAGGACAGTAGCGGCTCCGTCCACCCAACTTTCCGTTATTGAAAAATAATTAATTTCCCTGCATCACAACAGTGACTACACTTCAGAAGTATTTGGATGGCTGTGAAGCGATTTGGGACGTCCTGAGGTGGTGAAAGGCGCTGTATAAATGCAAGTTCTTTCCTTCCCTTTAATGGGTGGAAAGTGGGACTGTCCATGAAGCCGGCTGTTAATTCCCTCAGGCGATATTCAGATTAGAGCTCTCTGCGCTAGGTGTAAAACCTGCCCTGCCTCCACCTCAACCCTCCCCACGTGTCAGTCTAATCATCCGCATGTGGAGTGTAAACGGGTCATTTCTCACTTCAATTTCCCCACCGTGGCACATAGTGGAATCCCTGGGTGGGTCCAACCATTTAAATTAATCATAGGAAAATTGTGCACAGCAGGAGCCCGAATTGCCGTTATGTGCTCCTGGCGGGTGAGGTTTCCTTCCCCCTGGAAGTGTGAGGTCAGAGGATTACCCCGATGAAGCCGGGAGGATGAAGAAGAATCTTAGCTGTATAGATAGTGAGCTAGCCAGGAGCCTCGTTCAAGTCCTTGTAAATAGAAAAGGCTAAGAACTATAAAATGTGAGCAATAGAAAAGCTCATCAACCAAGTCAGGGGCTTGTGTGAGTTTATACCTCACACAAACCATGTGAGACCCATGGTTCCCCTCAGCTCCTGCTTCATTCAGTGTTGCAGCTCAGTTGTTTGTCTCCCATCACTGGCAACACTTCAGTTCTGTTGCTACACACAGGTGCGATCCCAACATTCCTCCTTCAGTGCAAATCAGGAGAGCGACTCTTTATTCATGACTAATGACCCGCTGATGGAATCACAAGAATTGTTAGCACGGTGTTAATTATTTGAAATAACAACCTATCTGCCACTTTTTCTTTAATGGCACGAATGATGTCACCCTCAAGTTATTCAAATCCATTTAAAAATCTTCCACCATTCACTCACGTTGAGTCAACATTGGAAATTTATCTTTGAATAAATTGTTTACCTGAAACAGAAATACTGATGTAACCTGCTCCACCCTTTCGAGCCTCACTCCCCGATAGAATGAGACAGTAGATACTTCCCACCTCATCACTGCTCACAGTGTGGGGGCTTCACCGTTTCCAGAGCAAACCCTGCTTTTTAATGATCAAGGTTTTTTAGCTCCATTTTGTCAAGCCTTAACTTGGAAAGCAAGTATGAGATTGGAGGGGATCAGTATTGGCCCCTCTTCCCCACCCCCCCACATTTCCTAATATTTACTTTGATTGATTTAAGCAGTTAGTTTCACACCCCGCACCCTCTTAGCAGCATCCCAAACTATAGAAGCACTCACCCCATCCATGATATTCCATCATGATCTTCTATGTTTGTTTCACTAACTGGATTCTGTACGTGTAACCCATTCAATTCCCAAACCTGCCCAGCCCTTTAAGCAACAAGAGATTAGAATCAGATCTAACCCACAGCATTTGTAAGAGCAAGAAAGAAATACAGAAAGTCTCAGTTGCTAGATGGCACAGTCCATATATCTACCAATCCTATCTCCACTATCAAGGCAGTTAAAACCTCAGATCTGTCAGCACGTGTAGGCACACAATCTGACCTGTCATCTGAGACTGCATTCCAGTCCCCACCCCTCGTTACTGTGATAAGCCTAACAAGACCATAAAATCATATACCAACACCATATCCACAAAGTCATATACCAAATCAATAACTATAAATTATATATCCATACCGTATAATTATAAAAAAATTCTAAACTACAAAATTATATATCAATATCAGAACCATCGATTGATATACCAATACAATAACGTCCAAATCATAGGCCAGTACCATAATAGCAAAATGATATACCGAAACCATAAATGATATACCAAAACCTGTATACTAAATACCAAACCTGTAAAGTCATGTACCAACACCAGAACCATTAAATCATAGACCAATCAAACATTCCAAACACTGACACTTGATTGACTACATACTGGTCTGCCAGAGGGATGTTAAGATCGCATGAGACATGAGAGGAGCCAAGTGTTGGACGGACCACACGCATCCAAGCAAACTTGATCTCCAGACAGCTCCATTTTAAGGCCCACAAGGTGAAAAACTCTTTACCAGATTAAATATCACCAAACTTAAAGCAGCAGGAGTAGAAGATCAGCTCCATGAAACTCTGGAAGATCATCTCAGCACTGTCAATACAGCTTCTGGCAACATCGAAATGGACTAGAAAAACTTCAGTAATGCCTCATACTCTAGCGCCAGTAAGACCTTAGGGCCAAAAACCAGAAAACACCTAGACTGGTTAATGTGAATGACATTAGGATCAATGAATTGCTCTGTGAGAAATACATCCTTCACCAAACATAGTTGAAAGACTTGTCATCAACCTCAAAGTAAGCTGCATATAACAATAAGCACAGCAAAATTCAAACAAAGCCGAGAGCCAGGCAGGAAAAGCGGTGGAGTGACAAAGCTGAGGAAATTCAGATGTATGCCGACACGCATGAGGCACTATGAACCATCTACGGTTCCCTGTCTGGAGGCACCACTCCCCTAAAGAGTGTTGATGGCTCCACGTTGTTGAATGACGAGATCCAAATCCTGAAAGATGGGCTAACCATTTTAAGAATCTACTAATGTGGAAGTCCCGCGTAGAAAATGAGATCATAGCTCAACTACCTGAAAGTCCAATTGTGGTGTCTCTTGCTGAAGAACCTTCATTGCCTGAGACCATTAAGGCTACCAAGTCTCTCTCCAGTAGCAAGGCACCAGATTCCGATGTTATACTTGCTGAGATATATTAAACTGGAGGACACCAGCAGATGTGGCGAAAATAAATTATCCTGCAAGGGTATAGAGATTATCCGTCTATTCAGACGCAAGGGCAGTGGATATGTGTGCGACAATCATAGAGGAATTTCCCTACATGTCTTCACAGGAAAAATCCTTGCTAGGACGATCCTAAATCGTTACATCGAGCATATAGCTGAGAAATTCTTGCCTGACAGCCAGTGTGGATTCAGAAAAGGCAGAGGTACTACTGATATGGCCTTTACTGCCAGACAACTTTAGGAAAAGTGGACCTTTACTGCGTCTTTATGGATCTCACAAAGGCCTTCGATACAGTCAGTAGAGAGAGCCTCTGAAAACTACTGGCCAAAGTTGGCTGTCCCGAAAAGTTTATCCAGATGATCCGCCAGTTCCATGATGGCCAGAGTCATGGAAGGTGAGGAAGTGTCCAACCCCTTCCCCGTCTCCAGTGGAGTCAAACAGGGCTGTGTTGTAGCTCCCACCATGTTTAGCACCTTGTTTGCTTCTATGTTTATTTACACCTTCAGGCACTTGGATAAAGGAGTGTCTGTTCGCTTCAGGACGATTGACAAATTGTACAATCTCTGCCGCCTGCAATCTGAAACTCAGACCTCTGAAGAACGTGTTCAGGAGCTCTTGTCTGCTGATGACTGTGCCCTTGTTGCCCACACAGAAGAGGACATCCAAGTAGTCATGGACCATTTCTCAGATGCTTGTGTGAAATTTGTCCTCACAATCAGTCTGAAGAAGATGGAAGTTGTATAGCAGCCAGCCCCTGGAAAACCTTATGTGCCACCCAATATTACCATGGAAGAGCACACACTGTCTGCAATGGATAGGTTCACCAGCTAGGAAACATCATGTCATATGATGCACTCCTAGATGATGAAGTGAACCACATATTTTTTAAAGCCAGTAGTGCATTTGGAAGGCTCCATGTCAGGTTATGGGATGAAAGGGGCATTAAACTGGCAACAAAACTTAAGGTCTACAAGGCAATAGTTATAACATCCTTACTGTTTGTGTGTGATAGCTGGCCCACTTACAGTCTCCACATCAGAAAACTCAATCACTTCCATCTAGGCTGCCTCAGAAAGATCATGAAAATGGTGGCAGAAGATTCTGGAGCCTGAGGTCCTCAAGAGCAAATATGCCAGGCATAGAGGCAATGATGGTAAAGGCACAGCTAAGGTGGGTCCAAATGCCTGTTACTAGACTACCCAAGAAGGTTTTCTTCAGTGAGCTTGAAGCCTGGTAATTGCTCTCGTGGAGGTCCATTCAAAACATACAAGGATTGCCTAAAGACCGATCTAAAGTAACGTGCCATGGGAGCATGATACTTGTAACAAGAAACAGTGGCAAAAGATGATTGACAATGGCACAACAAAGCTTGAAGCAAGTCGTATCCAGCTAGCTGAAGAAAAGAGAGCCCAAAGGAAATCAAGGAAAGATCAGCCCCAATTTTCAACAGGAAAAGAAATGGTGTGTAATTTGGATTTTTTTAAGGGGTCCTGGATCTTCTTCAGGAAGATGCTGTGAGAACAATATTCTTCATAGTGCAGCAGTGATCGGGCTTTATTCCTGGTTGGGTATGGAGAAAGGCCAGCTGTACACATACAGTCATCACACTGATAGTCCCCTGAAGATCAAAAGCTGACTCAGCTCATCCACTAAGACATTCCTTACTAAAAGCAAGATCGCTACTGTTCCCTTGTACATAATCTCCAATAATTTTTCTCCACCTCTCTCTCCTCCTTTAAGATATTTCTTAAAATCTATCTCTTTGACCAAGCTTTTGGTCACCTGTCCTAATATCTCCTTACGTGGCTCGGTGTCAAATTTTGTTTGATAATCGCTCCTGTGAAGCGCCTTGGGACGTTTTACTATGTTAAAGGTGCTATATAAATGCAAGTTGTTATTGTTGTTGTTTTATTATCCCACCATCGAAGTGGGTGGAGCCACAACAATAAACATAGGAGGCCAGAAGTTCCTGGGGAATCCTTGAGGGGATGGATCTGGAGCAGAGCAGAACTTCTGCCCAACCAGTGCCTACTGATCCAGTCCCTGATTCCATCTAAAAGCCCAACCACCCATGTTGTTCTGACAAACCTGTGGTACCTTTATCAGCAGGGGGAGGACTTTCTCTGCAGAGCCTTGTCACAGCATGCTGGGGCTCTGCAATTGGTTGCTGCAGGGCAAGCAGCATTTGAAAAAGTGTTGAAGATTCACTGCTGCGCTGCACGCCTGCTTCATGCAGACATACAATGTGTCGATTGCAACTGAGGCGGAACTGGTGGAATTCAGTCTATGTCACATTATCCTGCCGGCCCTACCTCTTCCTAAGACATCAGGGAAGGTTGGGGGGTGGAGATTGGGGGAGTTTGGAGGCTGGGCGGGTGGAGATTGTTGGGGGGTGGAGATTGGGGGGGGGGGTTGGAGGCTGGGTGGGTGGAGATTGTTGGGGGGTGGAGATTGGGGAATGGAGGTTGGGGGAGTGGGGAATGGAGGTTGGGGGGAGTGGGGAATGGAGGCTGGGGGGAGTGGGGAATGGAGGTTGGGGGGAGTGGGGGATGGAGGTTGGGGGGAGTGGGGGGTGGGGGATGGCGATTGGGGAGATTGGGGGATGGTGATTGGGGGGAGTGGGGGATGGTGATTGGGGGGAGTGGGGGATGGCGATTGGGGGGAGTGGGGGGTGGGGGTGGGGGAAAGGCGATTGGGGGGAGTGGGGGGTGGGGAATGGCGATTGGGGGGAGTGGGGGATGGTGATTGGGGGGAGTGGAGGTTGGAGATTGGGGGGAATGGAGGCTGGAGATTGGGGGGAATGGAGATTGGGGGGGTGGAGATTGGGGGGAGTGGAGATTGGGGGGTGGCGATTGGGGGGAGTGGGGGTGGAGATTGGGGGAGGATGGATTAGGGGGAATGGAGGCTGGGGGATGGAGATTGGGGGGAATGGAGGCTGGAGGATGGAGATTAGGGGGGAATGGAGGCTGGGGGATGGAGATTGGGGGGAATGGAGGCTGGAGGGTGGAGATTGGGGGGAATGGAGGCTGGGGGTGGAGATTGGGGGGGAATGGAGGCTGGGGGATGGAGATTGGGGGGAATGGAGGCTGGGGGATGGAGATTGGGGGGGAATGGAGGCTGGGGGATGGAGATTGGGCGAGAATGGAGGCTTGGGGTGGAGATTGGGCGAGAATGGAGGCTTGGGTGGAGATTGGGGGGAGTGGAGGCTGGGAGTGGAGATTGGGGGGAGTGGAGGTTGGGGGGAGTGGCGGTTGGGGGGAGTGGAGATTGGGGGTTGGCGATTGGGGGGAGTGGGGGGTGGAGATTGGGGGAGGATGGAGATTGGGGGGAATGGAGGCTGGGGGATGGAGATTGGGGGGGAATGGAGGCTGGAGGGTGGAGATTGGGGGGAATGGAGGCTGGGGGTGGAGATTGGGGGGGAATGGAGGCTGGGGGATGGAGATGGGGGGGTGGAGATTGGGCCAGAATGGAGGCTTGGGGTGGAGATTGGGGGGAATGGAGGCTGGGGGTGGAGATTGGGGGAGGATGGAGGCTTGGGGGATGGAGATTGGGGGGTGGAGATTGGGGGGAATGGAGGCTGGGGGTGGAGATTGGGGGGAATGGAGGCTGGGAGTGGAGGTTGGGGGGGGTGGAGGTTGGGGGGAGTGGAGATTGGGGGGTGGCGATTGGGGGGAGTGGGGGTGGAGATTGGGGGAGGATGGAGGCTTGGGGTGGAGATTGGGGGGGAATGGAGGGTGGAGATTGGGGGGAATGGAGGCTGGGGGTGGAGATTGGGGGGGAATGGAGGCTGGGGGTTGGAGATTGGGGGGGTGGAGATTGGGCGAGAATGGAGGCTGGGGGTGGAGATTGGGCGAGAATGGAGGCTTGGGGTGGAGATTGGGCGAGAATGGAGGCTTGGGTGGAGATTGGGGGGAGTGGAGGCTGGGAGTGGAGATTGGGGGGAGTGGAGGTTGGGGGGAGTGGCGGTTGGGGGGAGTGGAGATTGGGGGTTGGCGATTGGGGGGAGTGGGGGGTGGAGATTGGGGGAGGATGGAGATTGGGGGGAATGGAGGCTGGGGGATGGAGATTGGGGGGGAATGGAGGCTGGAGGGTGGAGATTGGGGGGAATGGAGGCTGGGGGTGGAGATTGGGGGGGATGGAGATGGGGGGGAATGGAGGCTGGGGGATGGAGATGGGGGGGTGGAGATTGGGCCAGAATGGAGGCTTGGGGTGGAGATTGGGGGGAATGGAGGCTGGGGGTGGAGATTGGGGGAGGATGGAGGCTTGGGGGATGGAGATTGGGGGGTGGAGATTGGGGGGAATGGAGGCTGGGGTGGAGATTGGGGGGAATGGAGGCTGGGAGTGGAGGTTGGGGGGGGGTGGAGGTTGGGGGGAGTGGAGATTGGGGGGTGGCGATTGGGGGGAGTGGGGGTGGAGATTGGGGGAGGATGGAGGCTTGGGGTGGAGATTGGGGGGGAATGGAGGCTGGAGGGTGGAGATTGGGGGGAATGGAGGCTGGGGGTGGAGATTGGGGGGGAATGGAGGCTGGGGGTTGGAGATTGGGGGGGAATGGAGATTGGGGGGGAATGAAGGCTGGGGGATGGAGATTGGGGGGGAATGGAGGCTTGGGGTGGAGATTGGGGGGCTGGAGATTGGGCGAGAATGGAGGCTTGGGGTGGAGATTGGGGGGAATGGAGGCTGGGGGTGGAGATTGGGGGAGGATGGAGGCTTGGGGGATGGAGATTGGGGGGTGGAGATTGGGGGGAATGGAGGCTGGGGGTGGAGATTGGGGGGAATGGAGGCTGGGGGTGGAGATTGGGGGGGAATGGATGCTGGGGGATGGAGATTTGGGGGGGTGGAGATTGGGGGGGAATGGAGGCTGGGGGGTGGAGATTGGGCGAGAATGGAGGCTTGGGGTAGAGATTGGGGGGGAATGGAGGATGGGGGTGGAGATTAGGGGAGGATGGAGGCTGGGGGATGGAGATTGGGGGGGAATGGAGGCTGGAGGTGGAGATTGGGGGGAATGGAGGCTGGGGGTGGAGATTGGGGGAGTGGAGGTTGGGGGGTGGGGGTTGTGGGGCGGGAGGAATGGAGGGTGGAGCTTGGGGGGCGGGTGGAGGTTGGGGGGTTGGCAGATTTTTAGAATGCCAAAAAAAGAGGCAGAGAGATGCAGAACCTGTATTGCCCCGAATTCCAGCCTGTCACCTGCTTCGGGAGTTGAAGTGAGAGTCTAATAGTAAGCCCCATAAGAGTGGTATCGATGGACAGTAAATAATTGTGAGTTGTCATTGAGCTTGACTGCCCCTGTTAGAGTCTTTTGCATGTTTTCTTAAATTTCTGATATTTCCCCCTTTTTTTAGCACTTAAAAATGGAACCCGAAAAGCTCGGGTTATTAAGTTGGCCATAAAAACTGATTTTTAACGATCCTTAGCTATACACGTATACCTGAAAAATAATTTTCTCTTCAGGAATGGTCCAAGTGAAGTGGTGTGGGAGGGAGCAATGCAAACTACGCCCTTCTCTTGCCCCGATTTTGTTTACCTTTCTTCCTCTAGTTCTGGTGTATCTTTTCTTCCCTGAGAACTACTTCACTCTGTTTTCAGGTCTTCACAAAACTTCTTTAACTTGTTTTCTTTTAACTATTGCCAACCTTCTGGTCAGCTCCTCGTCCTGCTGCTGTGACCTTGCCTCTTTCACTCCCTTCCTCCATCCTTTCAGCACACTGCAATTAACAGTCTATTCTGCTTGTCCTACACTCACTCGCTATATCCTCAGCTGCCCCTCTGCATTGCTTTTACTCGTCCAAGAACTCTTCCAAAAATTTAACGGCCAGGAATTTCCTGGCAGCTGCTTCCGCTCGGCCATGTGACTCCGCTGGAAATGCGATGTAATCTCCCCGTTTATGCGCCTTCTCCCAGCAAAGTTACGGCAAATCCGGGAAAATTCCCGAACAGAGTTTAGCCAGTTAGCTGTTGAGCTGCACAGACCAGGAAGGTCCCGGGATTCAGCCCAGTCCGTGATGAATTTAGTTGGCCTCAGCTAGGGCAGAGGTAGGGGAGCTGCAATTTCAATTCCCTTAGCTAGACAGGAGGCTTGACTCCTGACCCTGCCCTGGCTCTCCGTGTCCAAGGATTGGCCATTTGAGCTGTCAATCAAACTGGCCACCACCCTCCAAGGTGTGGGCGGACTGGCATTGCCCCCCACTGGGCTCATGTGAATGAATCCATTGCACCATATTATGTGTGAATGTTCACTGGAATGTTTTAAAGAATCCCCATTGCCTCAAGTTGTCGTGGTATGCAAGCACAACACATTTCCAGCTAGTTCATCAGGATCTAATCCCCATTCCCAAAGGTTTGTGTGTTGAATTCAACTTAATAGCAACATCTTGAGATAAATTACCGGAAATTCCTTGTTAAATAGTCAACAATCTTGAAAAGTGACAAGTTGGGTGTAGCAGCAGAGGCATTGGGTACAAATCAAAATGGAGTGTTTTGTTGCTGCGGAAGGTGTAGGCCAGACCCCTTGTAGATACAGTACCGAATCACAGCAAAGGTAGTCCTGTTCTAGAGACAGGACAGAGGAACAGACGAACAGACATTATTCCACAGGTGAGGAATTGAAGTTATGAGGAGAGGTTATGGAAAGTGGGCTTGTTCCTTGGGAAAAGACGAGACTATGAGATGATATATTGGAAGTTTTCAAATTGTTTACTGTGGCAAAGGATTCAAATACCAAGGGCTACAGATAAAAGATAGCAGTAAGACGAGCTGACAGGTTGCACTGTTATAGAGTAATAGAAGATGGACCTTGTCACCAGGGAATGGCATTCAAGTAGATGGTGAGAAGGTGGGTAGGTGGGATTGAGGGATACGGTGAGAAGGTGGGATTGAGGGATACAGTGAGAAGGTAGGATTGGGGGATACAGTGAGAAGGTGGGTAGGTGGGATTGAGGGATACAGTGAGAAGGTAGGATTGAGAGATACGGTGAGAAGGTAGGATTGAGGGATACAGTGAGAAGGTAGGATTGGGGGATACAGTGAAAAGGTGGGTAGGTGGGATTGAGGGATACAGTGAGAAGGTAGGATTGAGAGATACGGTGAGAAGGTGGGTAGGTGGGATTGAGGGATACGGTGAGAAGGTGGGATTGAGAGATACGGTGAGAAGGTGGGTAGGTGGGATTGAGGGATACGGTGAGAAGGTCGGTAGGTGGGATTGAGAGATACAGTGAGAAGGTGGGTAGGTGGGATTGAGGGATACGGTGAGAAGGTAGGATTGAGGGATACAGTGAGAAGGTAGGATTGAGGGATACAGTGAGAAGGTCGGTAGGTGGGATTGAGGGATACGGTGAGAAGGTCGGTAGGTGGGATTGAGGGATACGATGAGTAGGTGGGATTGAGGGATACGGTGAGAAGGTAGGATTGAGGGATACAGTGAGAAGGTGGGTAGGTGGGATTGAGGGATACAGTGAGAAGGTGGGATTGAGGGATACGGTGAGAAGGTGGGATTGAGAGATACGGTGAGAAGGTCGGTAGGTGGGATTGAGGGATACGGTGAGAAGGTAGGATTGAGGGATACGGTGAGAAGGTAGGATTGAGGGATACGGTGAGAAGGTCGGTAGGTGGGATTGAGGGATACGGTGAGTAGGTGGGATTGAGGGATACAGTGAGAAGGTCGGTAGGTGGGATTGAGGGATACAGTGAGAAGGTAGGATTGAGGGATACGGTGAGAAGGTCGGTAGGTGGGATTGAGGGATACGGTGAGAAGGTGGGTAGGTGGGATTGAGGGATACGGTGAGAAGGTGGGTAGGTGGGATTGAGGGATACGGTGAGAAGGTGGGTAGGTGGGATTGAGGGATACAGTGAGAAGGTCGGTAGGTGGGATTGAGGGATACAGTGAGAAGGTGGGTAGGTGGGATTGAGGGATACGGTGAGAAGGTGGGTAGGTGGGATTGAGGGATACGGTGAGAAGGTGGGTAGGTGGGATTGAGGGAGACTGTGAGTAGGTGGGATTGAGGGATACGGTGAGAAGGTGGGTAGGTGGGATTGAGGGATATGGAGAGAAGGTGGGTGGGTTGGATTGAGGGATATGGAGAGAAGGTGGGTAGGTGGGATTGAGAGATATGGAGAGAAGGTGGGTAGGTGGGATTGAGAGATACGGTGAGAAGGTGGGTAGGTGGGATTGAGGGATACGGTGAGAAGGTGGGTAGGTGGGATTGAGGGATACGGTGAGAAGGTGGGTAGGTGGGATTGAGGGATACGGTGAGAAGGTGGGTAGGTGGGATTGAGGGATACGGTGAGAAGGTGGGTAGGTGGGATTGAGGGATACGGTGAGAAGGTGGGTAGGTGGGATTGAGGGATATGGAGAGAAGGTGGGTAGGTGGGATTGAGAGATACGGTGAGAAGGTGGGTAGGTGGGATTGAGGGATACGGTGAGAAGGTGGGTAGGTGGGATTGAGGGATATGGAGAGAAGGTGGGTAGGTGGGATTGAGGGATATGGAGAGAAGGTGGGTAGGTGGGATTGAGGGATATGGAGAGAAGGTGGGTAGGTGGGATTGAGGGATATGGAGAGAAGGTGGGTAGGTGGGATTGAGAGATACGGTGAGAAGGTGGGTAGGTGGGATTGAGGGATACAGTGAGAAGGTGGGTAGGTGGGATTGAGGGATACGGTGAGAAGGTGGGTAGGTGGGATTGAGGGATACGGTGAGAAGGTGGGGAGGTGGGATTGAGGGATACGGTGAGAAGGTGGGTAGGTGGGATTGAGGGATACGGTGAGAAGGTGGGTAGGTGGGATTGAGGGAGACTGTGAGAAGGTGGGTAGGTGGGATTGAGGGATATGGAGAGAATGTGGGTAGGTGGGATTGAGGGATATGGAGAGAAGGTGGGTAGGTGGGATTGAGGGATACGGTGAGAAAGTGGGATTGAGGGATATGGAGAGAAGGTGGGTTAGAGGATGAGGTCATTGGGAACGGGACTAGCTTGTCCTGTTGCTAAATACTCTGAAGGTGAGTCACCTGTTACTCCCTGTTAACCTGTACTTGTTGATTTGTCTTCAAACAGAAGCTGTTGGGCAGCTCAAGCGAGCCACTTTCATTCATAGTGTTCGTCCCTGAATGGAGGAACCCTCCAACACCAGCCCTGGTCCGAATGGAGGAGAGCAAGTTTAAACGACACCAAATCCTGGCCCCAGCCTATGAACACGAGTACAGGAGCGGGGCACAGCATATCTGCAAAAAGTAAGATTGACAGCATCACGTGGGCCGGGATGGCTGACAGACTGAGTTGTGTGATGTGTGTGTGTTATTCACCAACTGTGTCTACCCATCATGGACTGAGAGTGGGGTCTGTGCATCCTTCTGGGTACTGAGGGTGGGGTTATGTACCAGACTGAGGTGGGGTGTGGGGCAGTTACATGGTGAGGGTGGGGTATGGAGCAGTCATGGGGTGAGGGTGGGGTATGGAGCAGACACACAGTGAGTGTGGGGTATGGGGCAGTTATGGGGTGAGGGTGGGGTATGGGGCAGACACAGAGTGAGGGTGGGGTATGGGGCAGTTATGGGGTGAGGGTGGGGTATGGAGCAGACACACAGTGAGGGTGGGGTATGGGGCAGTTATGGGGTGAGGGTGGGGTATGGGGCAGACACACAGTGAGGGTGGGGTATGGGGCAGTTATGGGGTGAGGGTGGGGTATGGGGCAGACACAGAGTGAGGGTGGGGTATGGGGCAGACACAGTGAGGGTGGGGTATGGGGCAGACACAGAGTGAGGGTGGGGTATGGGGCAGACACAGAGCATGGGTGGGTTTGGGGCAGACACAAAGTGAGGGTGGGTTTGGGGCAGACACAGAGTGAGGGTGGGTTTGGGGCAGACAGAGCGAGGGTGGGTTTGGAGCAGACACAGAGTGAGGGTGGGGTATGGGGCAGACACAGAGCGAGGGTGGGTTTGGGGCAGACACAAAGTGAGGGTGGGTTTGGGGCAGACACAGAGCGAGGGTGGGGTATGGGGCAGACACAGAGCGAGGGTAGGGTATGGGGCAGACACAGAGCGAGGGTGGGTTTGGGGCAGACACAGAGCGAGGGTGGGTTTGGGGCAGACACAGAGCGAGGGTGGGGTATGGGGCAGACACAAAGCGAGGGTGGGGTATGGGGCAGACACAGAGCGAGGGTGGGTTTGGGGCAGACACAGAGCGAGGGTGGGTTTGGGGCAGACACAGAGCGAGGGTGGGGTATGGGGCAGACACAGAGCGAGGGTGGGGTATGGGGCAGACACAGAGCGAGGGTGGGGTATGGAGCAGACACAGAGTGAGGGTGGGTAAGGAGCAGTTACGGGGGGTGGTAGCCCAGTGCAGAGAAGCTGTGCAGGTGGTTTGAGATGAATGGTCACACCCTGTTCTGTTTATTTGTAGGGAGGATATCTATTATAAAGCTGTGCACGCTACAGCTCTCATCTTCCTGCAAAATGATGCCGGCTTTGCAAAATGGGAGCCAGTGCAGGAGCGTGTCCAGGAACTACAGGCAGCCTATAAAATGACAGGAAAGTCATCGTCTTCTTCCTCGTCCTCCTCAGTGACAGCTGGTGATAAAGACCAGGAGCAGAGTCGGGACCAAAGCAGCAACAGCGAGCACCTTTAAACCGGGATTGGGGGTGTGTGCAAGATATGGGGAGCGAAGAGCAGTTCATACTGTGTGTGGTTTTAACAGACGGACTCGATACAAGCTGCAAAACCATTGTCATCACCAGCAAGAAATGTACATATGTACAGTGTCTTTCTAAACAGAACCAGCAAACTGGGTTCTTAATGTTTCTGTTTGTTGTTTTTATTTTTACCAAGGTGTTTAGGGGAGAGAAGCAGAATATGTCTGTGTAATATATTCTATGGAAATATTTCATAACAGAATACCGTGTCAGTTTTATCAGCTGTCTTATTATTTTTTTGAGATTATGCAATTCTGCCTAATATTTTTTTAAACGTTGCGAATAGTGGCTGCAGACATTGTTCATTTTAACGCAGTGAGTATAGGAATTTCTTTTCAATGCTGAGAATGAAGTGTAAGTGTACAAACTGATGGGTAGGAATTGATCAGTGTCTCTGTGAGAAGTGTTGCTTCTTGTTGACCTGTGTAGGCTGTATCTCCGAATTGTTCAAAGGCAGCTTCACACACCGAGTGTTCTAATGTGCACCATCCAGTGTACATTGACAGCCCTCGCATTTAACCCTTCACTGGCACAGGGGAGTTAGATGAACTCTTGAAGAATACAGGGAAGGAATGGAAATGGGATTAGAGCAGAGAGCTCTATCGTGGACCGTAGGCAGCATGGGCTCCTCCTGTGCTGAGGTCTCTCCGATCAGGATTGAGGAGACTGCCATCATGCACCTTGATTCCCATCTGTCTGATTGTTTGAATAATAAGGGCTCCCATCTGTGCAGCATCCTCTGGATACAGTGCATTCGATTCAACAAAACTTCAGGAAAATGGGAGCCCATGCCGCCGATGAACATTTAGAGATCATTATACAGTAACCAGAATTAAGTGCCATGCTCAGCTGGGTTGGCCAGCAAAGGGTTAAATACGGGGTTGCTCCACCTGGAAGAAGTGGTTTAACAAGATGAGACTGTATAGTGTAAGATATTTCGTACCCACGCATTGCCTGAACTACAGCCCCTGAACTACCTGGCCACCAGGGCTTTGGTTCTTGCCTTTTGCCATATCTTTGTAACATAAACCATCAAAGTAACAGGGCAGCGCTGAGCACCCTTAACCCTTAGCTCAGGTGAAACCACTCTATAGGTTTTAACCCCACCGATGATTGTGTGCAATGCTTCACACTGAGCTGCAGCCCAGGCTTTGACACACCTGAGACTCAACACACAGCCCTCAGAAAATAAGCTTAAACCTGGAGACCTGGCTGATATGTGCAGGGCCATAAAGCAATGTCTGACAGTCCCATTGTAACAGTGCACGGGATTACGTCGCCATTCCGTGGTCCTCTTGCAGGCTGGATAAGCTGCATCCTACTACAAAACTTTAAAACAGCTACTGTGCAAAGTGAAGGGCTGAGTGTGATTGGAATTATTGTTTGTTAATGTATGTGGCAAAAGAGAGCATCAGAGGATGTCTGAACAGGAGGTGACTATGCTAGAAAGAGATTCCTTATAATAATGATATATAGCATAGTTTATTCCCTAGTAACAGGGAACATCCCATCAGAACATGCATCTATTCTCTCAACTTAAACTGTGGCTCAGCCTGACACTGTCTCATCATTGCTTCGTGTGAGATTGTCCAATCACACTGTGGCTCACTGCCCCTTCACCCAAAGTGTTCTCTCACATGACCACAGCATAAATTTCACAAAGAAATCTTTTAGTCATTGTTCATTTATTAAATGTAGAAATTAATAAAATGTGTATTATATAAAATTACAGCCATTGTAATAATGAGGGATACAGTTTAGGGTTTTGACAACAAACTCCTTCAGCCTGGGTCTGAAGTGGGGAACACCCTTGAAATCCCTGGACCGTGTCATATCTTGTAGTACAACCCACACGGCTTGTATCCTGCGCTTACTCTCAATCTAATCAATCTCTCCCCATCCTCCACGTGGTACAGCTCTGTCTGAAGTGTCTCTGCTTCCAGTTGAGGCATCTCCCTGCCTGCCATTGCTTTTCAACCTGAAGGTAAATTTGCCAACAGATAGATGTATGTTCTCTGTTACTTTAACACGATATACCCCACAAAACCCTTTCCACTTTCCCTGCTTTCTTTCTATCTGTTTTTACAGATTTCTTCTCTGCCTTTCGTCTCTTCTGTTTATTTCTTCTTTCCATTGATTGCCTCTTTCCTTCCTTCAATGTCAGTAGCTCTTACTGCAGCCAGTGTAGCAGGCACCATTGGTCCGGCTTCCTGCACTCACCATCCAACCCACTCCACTCTTCTGCTGATGTTTGCACTCTACATCCATCACCATCCTTGGGATCACATACCCTCGGTGCTTACACTGCTGGTCCTCTCAGTACAGTGGCTGAATCGCTGTACCTTGTTCCCCTCCGTGCCCTTTAATGGAGTAATGAAATCTTGTTTGTTTCTTCATGTCTCTTACACTCCCACCACTTAAACTGTGGCTCAGTCTGACACTGTCTCATCATTGCTTAGTGTGAGATTGTCCAATCACACTGTGGCTCACTGCCCCTTCACCCACAGTGTTCTCTCACATGACCACAGCATAAATTTCACAAAGAAATCTTTTAGTCATTGTTCATTTATTAAATGTAGAAATTAATAAAATGTGTATTATATAAAATTACAGCCATTGTAATAATGAGGGACGCTTAGACCTTCTAAGCGTCATGATCTCCTCTGACCCTAAATGGAAGCCCCCATCACTAAAGCTGCCCCCAGGATGCCATATGCTGGTTTTACCCTTAGCAACTCCTCTCTATAAAGCCCAAATCCATCCAAAACTTCAATCCTGCCCCCAACCTGGGAAGGCTCTTTTAACCCCTCTCATGCATTACTGGACAGGGTACAAGAACAAGCCTGTGATGAGAAGCAGTTCCTCTCTCACCCCTTACCACTAACCGTGCTCATCTCTTTTGCTCGGTGCCTCTCTGAATTTTCTTTTGTTCCTTCGAAGGACACATCCTTCATCAGATATACTTTCCTCTTTCCTACATCCTGACTGCTGAAATCAATGCTCATCGTGCAGTCTCCTACTCTAACTCATTCTTTCCCAAGACCTCAAAACTGTAGATCTCACCCCCTGCCTCAGTCTTCCATGCATCCTACTACAATCTTTAGCTCTATAAAACCCAAACTTGGTATTGTCCAGTCAGTATTTGCTGATTTGCCTCCTCCCTTTCCCTCCAGCCTTGGTGGTGTTTGCACTATGGGTCTCAGTCTTTCACTGTGCTTTCTCATTATAAAATGTAAAAGATATGGCTAAATACCAGCATGGCGGTCCCTGGAGGTGCTCTCCCCAGTAACTAGGCTAACCTAGACCAGCACTGGCAGAGAAATAGCAGCACCTACTTCCGAGCACACTCACACCATAGAATACATTTTATATCGCTCAGCCTTCCCGTAGTGACCCTCTCTATCTTCTGTACCCCACTGCCTTGGCTCAGGGTGTGTTGGATGATCATTGCAGATTCCTCCTTGTATTGTGCACTTGCCAAGATCTTCACTTTGTGCAGACGTTGTTGTTATTTGGCTTCCAATTGTTTTTGGTTTGATTTGCAGAAATGAGCAAAGGATACAGCCACCCAGAACACTTTGGAAGTTCTGCTGACCATAACCTCGCACTGGTGGCACATCTCGCAATGTAGTTGTGTATTAGAAAATCGCACTTAATATTGAACATGCATTGAAAAAGGGCTTGTGCGGTCCCGAGGCTGAACAGAGCCTGTGCCGTGTTATCCAGTCCTGGAATCAGGCAGTGTTCACACTGATCGGGATCACTCAGTCCTGGAGTCAGGCAGAGTGTTCACACTGATTGGGATCACACGGTCCTGGAGTCAGGCAGAGTGTTCACACTGATCGGAATCACACGGTCCTGGAGTCAGGCAGAGTGTTCACACTGATCGGGATCACACGGTCCTGGAGTCAAGCAGAGTGTTCACACTGATCGGGATCACTCAGTCCTGGAGTCAGGCAGAGTGTGCACGGTGATCAGGATCACTCAGTCCTGGAGCCAGGCAGAATGTTCACACTGATCGGGATCACTCGGTCCTGGAGCCAGGCAGAATGTTCACACTGATCGGGATCACTCGGTCCTGGAGCCAGGCAGAGTGTTCACACTGATCGGGATCACTCGGTCCTGGAGTCAGGCAGAGTGTTCACACTGATCGGGATCACTCGGTCCTGGAGTCAGGCAGAGTGTTCACACTGATCGGGATCACTCGGTCCTGGAGTCAGGCAGAGTGTTCACACTGATCGGGATCACTCGGTCCTGGAGTCAGGCAGAGTGTTCACACTGATCGGGATCACACGGTCCTGGAGTCAGGCAGAATGTGCACGGTGATCGGGATCACTCGGTCCTGGAGTCAGGCAGAGTGTGCACGGTGATCGGGATCACTCGGTCCTGGAGTCAGGCAGAATGTGCACGGTGATCGGGATCACTCGGTCCTGGAGTCAGGCAGAGTGTGCACGGTGATTGGGATCACTCGGTCCTGGAGTCAGGCAGAGTGTGCACGGTGATCGGGATCACTCGGTCCTGGAGTCAGGCAGAGTGTGCACCATGAACATGCCACACAAACTCTCAATACGCCAGCACTCACTGTGTCAGTGGTTGTATTTCCGACTGTTCCTGTCTGTGAGATTCAGGCTGGTTGGTGGTGAAATCTCAGTTCACACTCTGGCCTCTCACCATATTTTATCTGTAGTTTTTTGTATTTATTTTGTTACTCTTTTTAAATCGTTGCATTTTAAGAAGCACACGTGTGCTGCCTAAATGGTAAAAACATTGATGGTGCTTTGTGGTCAGGTGTGGGATCGTATTGCGATAAGATCAGAGTGTGGAATCCTGGTAATGAACAGGGCATCTGTTTTCTGTTAACACTAGTGAACGTCATGTGAACTCTCATCTACTTTGTAAAGTCACGTCCAAATGGCCCAGTTGACCTCTTTTTCTAAGTAACACGTACAGATCAGATCCCAGTGTTGGTTTCAAACTCCTTGCTTACTGAAGGAAAATTTCAACACCAGAATTAAAAATATACTGAGATTAGAATTGTCCTCATTTCTTCGGATTTCAGTGTGAATGAAGATAACGCAGGCAAGATCCTCACTGGTATCAGACATATTAATGTGCGAGAAACACCACCGCCTTTTACAGTTAGAACCTGACAACTGCCAAAAACGGTCAGCTCTGGGTGTCATTCTGGACTGGAGTTCAGCTCTGGGTGTCATTCTGGACTGGAGTTCAGCTCTGGGTGTCGTTTTGGACTGGAGTTCAGCTCTGGGTGTCGTTTTGGACTGGAGTTCAGCTCTGGGTGTCGTTTTGGACTGGAGTTCAGCTCTGGGTGTCGTTTTGGACTGGAGTTCAGCTCTGGGTGTCGTTTTGGACTGGAGTTCAGCTCTGGGTGTCGTTTTGGACTGGAGTTCAGCTCTGGGTGTCGTTTTGGACTGGAGTTCAACTCTGGGTGTCATTCTGGACTGGAGTTCAGCCCTGGGTGTCATTCTGGACTGGAGTTCAGCTCTGTCAGCTTTGTGTAATTCATGCTGCAACAGCCATTAAAAGAGCACCATTTGGTCACTGATTGGCTGCTAACCTTTTACTGACTCTTTCTGCCTCAGGTGTGAGGCAGCAATGGAAAGTACAGCAGGAGGGAGCTCAATGGGCCTGGGTTTGTACTATCAGCCTGACCCACTATCGGCTCTGGGCAACCTTAGACAGCTAGAGTCCCCATTTCTGAAGCATTATCACTGAGACATCTGCAGACTCCCTTTGGGGAGGAGGATTGAAGGGAACAGGGACAAATCTGGCACCCAACCGTGGATCATGTACCAGAGAAGCTAACAGCACATCCTGAGCTAGCCCATCAGTACTTGGTGGAATCGGTAAGAGGCACACATGGTGGCAGTGACAGAACCCCAGCCAGGAGAGCAGGAGAGGCCCGTGGACTCATTGTAGAAAGTCCCCGTTAACCTAGAGGTGGTAGTGGAATGGGACTTTCCCAAGGACAGTGTACTCTTAGACCAAAGGCTCTTTCAAAGTGAGAGTTAGCCAAAGCCTCATTTCCATGATCTCAGAATGGAACCCCTCACCTGGATCTCACATAGACTGCGGGACTCATGGCCACAATAACAGGCTTTGACTGCCTTACACAATGATCAACATCGGACCTTGACCAAGTGTACTCACTGGAGCCCTGGTTTAAGACATCAGTCGCAGTATCAACAGTTACACCTCCGCTACTCTCCCAGCATGACAGACCACACCAAACCACTCCCAGCAAGGGTCCCAGCAATCCCATGCACTCCACCAACAGATAAGGTTTGGACCTCACATTGACAGACAGCTCCTGGAACAGGCAGACATTTCCTTGACACAGTCCAAAGTTACCAGGAATCGCTTTTTTTTATTCGTTCATGGGATGTGGGCTTTGCTGGCAAGGCCGGCATTTATTGCCCATCCCTAATTGCCCTTGAGAAGGTGGTGGTGAGCCGCCTTCTTGAACCGCTGCAGTCCGTGTGGTAAAGGTTCTCCCACAGTGCTGTTAGGAAGGGAGTTCCAGGATTTTGACCCAGCGACAATGAAGGAACGGCGATATATTTCCAAGTCAGGATGGTGTGTGACTTGGAGGGGAACGTGCAGGTGGTGTTGTTCCCATGTGCCTGCTGCCCTTGTCCTTCTAGGTGGTAGAGGTCGTGGGTTTGGGAGGTGCTGTCAAAGAAGTCTTGGCAAGTTGCTGCAGTGCATCCTGTGGATGGTACACACTGCAGCCACAGTGCGCTGGTGGTGAAGGGAGTCAATGTTTAGGGTGGTGGATGGGGTACCAATCAAGTGGGCTGCTTTGTCCTGGATGCTGTCGAGCTTCTTGAGTGTTGGAGCTGCACTCATCCAGGCAAGTGGAGAGTATTCCATCACACTCCTGACTTTTGCCTCGTAGATGGTGGAAAGGCTTTGGGGAGTCAGGAGGTGAGTCACTAGCCACAGAATACCCAGCCTCTGACCTGCTCTTGTAGCCACAGTATTTATGTGGCTGGTCCAATTAAGTTTCTGGTCAATGGTGACCCCCAGGATGTTGATGGTGGGGGATTTGTACCATAGGTCCTCCACTGCTTTTGAGAGGTAGCACACCCAGACTCTCCCACCAGGGAATCTCTGTAGATTCTGGCTCCCCACCCCACATAGGATCAGTTTGTTTGTTGCTGTATGACTATTACTGTGGGTACAGATCTTGGAGACCATTGGACCATCTCAATTTCCCAAGCATCCTTCTGAAATTCCATGGGTTGATCAGCTGTATGACCCTAATGTGGTAGCAGTATTGTCAGCTGAGATAGACAAATTACTGATATCAGAGGGAATAGGAGTTTGCCTCCATCAGGAGAGAACAGGTTTCTACGTCAGGTATTCCGCAGTCCCAAACAGGCAGCAGGACTCCACACCACATATTAGTCCTCAGGATCCTGAGCCGATTAGTAAAACAGCAGAAACTCAAGGTGTTGTCACAGACTGTCCACGCCCTGTGCCCAGGAGACTCTCTAAATGCCGTATAATTAAAGGATTGACACTCTTATTTGGGAATTCCACTGGAAGCTTCTCAAGTACGATTTCAAAAACAAAGTTGGGCTTGCCCCCCACAGCACTCAGCGCTTTTGTAAAGTTCCTAACTGCCTCAATCTGTCTCAGGATTGTATCTCCTGTACGATTGGTTCATCAGAGCCTCGTGCCTGAGCTCTCCCAGCACAGCACTGCCAGCAGACAATCCATATAGGCTCAGGGCTGGGATTCATATCAGTAACGAGAATTGCCAGCAGGAACGTGGTAAACAAGGTTGGTGAGCTCAGGCGCAAATAGTCACATGGGAATATGATGTCGTGGCGATAACGGAGACCTGGCTCAAAAAAGGGCAGGATTGGGGACTAAATATTCCTGGATACAAGGTGTTCAGGAAGGATAGGGAAGGAAAGAAAGGAGGGGGAGGGCAGTATTGATTAAGGAGAATATTGCAGTGCAGGAGAGAGAGGATGTCCTGGAGGGGTCAAGGACAGAATCTATTTGGTTAGAGTTAAGAAACAACAGAGATGCCATTACATTACTGGGGGTATTCTATAGGCCACCAACTAGTGGGAAGGAGATAGAGGAGCAAATTTGCAGGGAAATTACAGAGAGGTGCAAAAGCCATAGAGTATTAATAATGGGGGACTTCAACTATCCTAATATAGACTGGGATAGTAATAATAATATAAGGGGTACAGAGGGGAGGAATTTTTGAAATGTGTCCAGGAGAACTTTCTTGACCTGTATGTTTCTGGCCCAACGAGGAAGGAGACATTGCTGGATCTGGTTCTGGGGAATGAGGTGGGCCAAGTGGAGCAAGTGTCAGTGGGGGAGCATTTAGGGAACAGTGATCATAGTATCATAAGGTTTAAAATAGCTGTGGAAAAGGACATGGACCACTTCAAAGTAAAAATACTCAATTGGAGGAGGGCCAATATCAATGGGATGAGAACAGATCTGGCCCGGATAAATTGGAATCAAAGATTGGCAGGCAAAACTGTAATTGAACAGTGGGCGGCCTTTAAAGAGGAAATGGTTCGGGTACAGTCTAGGTACATTCCCAGGAGGAGGAAAGACAGGGCAACTAAAGCCAGAGCTCCCTGGATGATGAAAGAGATGGTGAGTAAGATTAAAACAGAAAAAAGGGGATATGACAGATGTCAGGTTGATAACACAAGTGAGAACCAGGCAGAATATAGAAAGTTCAGAGGGGAAGTGAGAAAGGAAATAAGAGGGGCAAAGAGAGAGTGTGAGAATAGACTGGTGGCCAACATAAAAGGGAATCCAAAAGTCTTCGACAGGCATGTAAACAGTAAACGGGTAGTAAGAGGAGGGGTGGGGCAGATTAGGGACCAAAAAGGAGATCTACGCATGGAGGCAGAGGGGATGGCCGAGGTACTAAATGAGTACTTTGCATCTGTCTTTACCAAGGAAGAAGATGCTGCCAGAGTCTCAGTAAAAGAAGATATAGTTGTGATACTGGATGGGCTAAAAATTAATAAAGAAGAGGTACTAGAAAGGCTGACTGTACTTAAAGTAGATAAATCACCCAGTCCGGATGGGATGCATCCTGGGTTGCTGAGGGAAGTAAGGGTGGAAATTGTGGAGGTACTGGGCATAATCTTCCAAACATCCGTAGGCACGGGGGGTGGTGCCAGAGGACTGAAGGATTGCAAATGTTACACCCTTGTTCAAAAAAGGGAGTAAGGATAAACCCAGCAACTACAGGCCAGTCAGTTTAACCTCAGTGGTGGGGAAACTTTTAGAAACGATAATCTGGGACAGAATTAACAGTCACTTGGACGAGTGTGGATTGATTAGGGAAAGCCAGCACGGATTTGTTAAAGGCAAATCGTGTTTAACTAACCTGATAGAGTTTTTTGATGAGGTAACAGAGAGGGTAGATGAGGGCAATGCAGTAGATGTGGTGTATGTGGACTTTCAAAAGGCATTTGATAAAGTGCCGCATTATAGGCTTGTCATCAAGATTGAAGCCCATGGAATAAAGTGGGCAGTGACAGCATGGATACAGAATTGGCTAAGTGACAGGAAACAGAGAGTAGTGGTGAACGGTTGTTTTTTGGACTGGAGGGAGGTGTACAGTGGTGTTCCCCAGGGGTCGGTGCTGGGACCACTGCTTTTCTTGATATATATTAATGACTTGGACTTGGGAATACAGGGCACAGTTTCAAAATGTGCAGATGACACAAAACTTGGAAGTGTAGTAAACAGTGAGGAGGACAGTGATAGACTTCAAGAGAATATAGACAGGCTGGTGGAATGGGCAGACACGTGGCAGATGAAATGTAACACAGAAAAATGCGATTCCCATTTTTTAACCGCTTTCTCAACCTGCCCTGCCACCTTGAAAGATTTGTGCACATATACCCCCAGATCTCTCTGTTCCTGTACCCCTTTTAGAGTTGTACCATTTAGTTTATATTGCCTCTCCTCGTTCTTCCTGCCAAAATATATCACTTTGCACTTCTCTATATTAAATTTCATCTGCCATGTGTCAATCTTGATGATAAGCCTATTATGCAGCACTTTATCAAACGCCTTTTGAAAGTCCACATACAACACATCAACTGCATTGCCCTCATCTCCCCTCTCTGTTACGTCATCAAAAAACTCTATCAAGTTAATTAGACATGATTTGCCTTTAACAAATCCATGCTGGCTTTCCTTTATTAATCCACACTTGTCCAAGTGACTGTTAATTCTGTCCCAGATTATTGTTTCTAAAAGTTTCCCCACCACTGAGGTTAAACTGACTGGCCTGTAGTTGCTGGGTTTATCCTTACACCCTTTTTTGAACAAGGGAGTAACATTTGCAATTCTCCAGTCCTCTGGCACCACCCCCGTATCTACGGGTGTTTGGAAGATTATGGCAAGTACCTCCGCAATTTCCACCCTTACTTCCCTCAGCAACCAGGTGATTTATCTACTTTAAGTACAGTCAGCCTTTCTAGTTCCACTTCTATATCAATTTTCACTCCATCCAGTATCTCAACTGCCTTCTCTTTTACTGTGACATTGGCAGCATCTTCTTCCTTGGTAAAGACAGATACAAAGTATTCATTCAGTACCTCGGCCATGCCCTCTGCCTCCATGAGTAGATCTCCTTTTTGGTCCCTAATTGGCCCCACCCTTCCCCTTTCTACCCGTTTACTGTTTACATGCCTGTAGAAGACTTTTGGATTCCCTTTTATGTTGGCTGCCAGTCTATTCTCATACTCTCTCTTTGCCCCTCTGATTTCCTTTTTCACTTCCCCTCTGAACTTTTTATATTCTGTCTGGTTCTCACTTGTGTTATCAACCTGACATCTGTCAAACAACCACTTTTTTCTGTTTCATCTTACTCACTATCTCTTTCATCATCCAGGGAGCTCTGGCTTTAGTTGCCCTACCTTTCCCCCTTGTGGGAATGTACCTAGACTGTACCCGAACCGTCTCCTCTTTAAAGGCTGCCCATTGTTCTATTACAGTTTTCCCTGCCAATCTTTGATTCCAATTTACCTGGGCCAGATCTGTTCTCATCCCACTGAAATTGGCCCTCCTTCAATTAAGTATTTTTACTCTAAATTGCTTCTTGGTCCTTTTCCTTAACTAATCTAAACCTTATGATACTATAATCACTGTTCCCTAAATGCTCCCCCACTGACACTTTCTCCGCTTGGCCCGCCTCATTCCCCAGAACCAGATCCAGCAATGCCCCCTTCCTTATTGGGCTGGAAATGTGCTGATCCACAAAGTTCTCCTGAACACACTTCAAGAATTCTTCCCCCTCTTTACCCTTTACACTATTACTATCCCAGTCTATATTAGGATAGTTGAAATCCCCCATTATCAATACTCTATGGTTCTTGCACCTCTCTGTAATTTCCCTGTAAATTTGCTCCTCAATCTCCTTCCCACTAGTTGGCGGCCTATAGAATACACCCAGTAGTGTAATGGCATCTCTGTTGTTTCTTAACTCTAACCAAATAGATTCTGTCCTTGACCCCTCCAGGACATCCTCTCTCTCCAGTATTGCAATATTCTCCTTAATCAATACTGCCCCCCCCCCTCCTTTCTTTCCTTCCCTATCTTTCCTGAACACCTTGTATCCAGGAATATTTAGTACCCAATCCGGCCCTTTTTTGACCCAGGTCTCCGTTGTTGCCATGACATCATATTCCCATGTGACTATTTGTGCCTGAGCTCACCAACCTTGTTTACCAGGCTTCGTGCATTTACACACATGCACTGTAAACCCGTCTTAGACTTTCTTGTACTCTCTCTTAGTCTGATCCCACCAATACCGTACTATTACTTGCTCTTGTGCTATCTGTCTCTCCCAATCCTTTGTGCCCCTTGTTTCTCCTTTCCAAGGCTACATCCTGGTGCCCATCTCCCTGCCAAATTAGTTTAAACACTCCCCCCCAGCACTAGTGAACCTCCCTGTGAGGACACTGGTCCCAGCTCTGTTGAGTTGCAACCCGTCCATCTTGTACAGGTCCCTCCTCCCCCAGAACAGTTCCCAATGCCCCAAGAATCTGAAGCCCTCCCTCTTGCACCATGTCTTTAGCCATACAATAATCTGCCTTATCTTCCTATTTCTATACTCACTAGTGCGTAGCACTGGGAGTAATCCAGAGACTACAACCTTTGAGATCCTGCTTTTTAACTTCCTCTCTAGCTCCTGAAATTCTGACCGCAGGGTCTCATCTCTTTTCTTTCCTATGTCGTTGGTACCCAAATGGACCACGACTTCTGGCTGTTCCCCCTTCCCCCTGTCGAATGTTTTGCACCCTCTTCATGAGGTCTTTTACCCTGGCACCACAGAGGCAACACACCATGTGGGATTCAAGTCGACGGTCACAGAAACACCTGTCTGTCCCTCTGACTATCGAATCCCCTATGACTACTGCATTTCTACACTTCACTGTGCCCCCCTGTGCACTCTTTTGCCCCATGGTGCCATGCTCAGGGCTGCACTCCTTTGAGGTGTCATTAAGCTCACTGGTTTTCAATGCTGAATACCGGTTTGAGAGTGGCCACACACCCAGAAGATTCCTGCACTGCCTGCCTCTTCTTACCCTTTCGGATGGCCACCCACTCGCTATCCAGAACTCTCTGTGGCTGTGGGGTGACCACATCCTGGAATGTACGATCCAGGAAACCTTCAGCCTCCCTTATTCTCTGCAGTGACTCCAGCCGCCCCTCAAGCTCAGAAACCCTCAGCTTGAGCTCGAGCAACTGGAGGCACTTCTTGCACACGTGGCCCTCCAGGACACAAGGAGCATCCTGAAGTTTCAAAATGGCGCAGTAATTGCAGGCAGTGGGTCTCAGCTGCCCGTCCATTATATTTAGAAACCTTTTTTTTCTAAACTCCTCTTATTATTTAACCAGTTTAACCTCGGTGGTGGGGAAACTTTTAGAAACGATAATCTGGGACAGAATTAACAGTCACTTGGACAAGTGTGGATTGATTAGGGAAAGACAGCACGGATTTGTTAAAGGCAAATTGTGTTTAACTAACCTGATAGAGTTTTTTGATGAGGTAACAGAGAGGGTAGATGAGGGCAATGCAGTTGATGTGGTGTATATGGACTTTCAAAAGGCATTTGATAAAGTGCCACATAATAGGCTTGTCATCAAGATTGAAGCCCATGGAATAAAGGGGGCAGTGACAGCATGGATACAGAATTGGCTAAGTGACAGGAAACAGAGAGTAGTGGTGAACGGTTGCTTTTCAGACTGGAGGGAGGTGTACAGTGGTGTTCCCCAGGGGTCGGTGCTGGGACCACTGCTTTTCTTGATATATATTAATGACTTGGACTTGGGAATACAGGGCAGAGTTCCAAAATGTGCAGATGGCAAAAAACTTGGAAGTGTAGTAAACAGTGAGGAGGACAGTGATAGACTTCAAGAGGATATAGACAGGCTGATGGAATGGGCGGACACTTGGCAGATGAAATTTAACGCAGAAACATGCGAGGTGATGTATTTCGGTAGGAAGAACGAGGAGAGGCAATATAAACCAAAGGGCACAATTCTGAAAGGGGTACAGGAACAGGGAGATCTGGGGGTATATGTACACAAATTGTTGAAGGTGGCAGGGCAGGTTGAGAAAGTGGTTAAAAAAGCATACGGGATCCTGGGCTTTATAAATAGAGGCATAGAGTACAAAAGCAAGGAAGTCATGATGAACCTTTAGAAAACATTGGTTCAGCCACAACTGGAGTATTGTGTCCAGTTCTGGGCACTGCAGCTTAGGAAAGATGTGACGGCCTTAGAGAGGGTGCAGAAGAGATTTACTAGAATGATTCCAGGGATGAGGGACTTTAGTTACGTGGATAGACTGGAGAAGCTGGGGTTGTTCTCCTTGGAACAGAGACGGTTGCGAGGAGATTTGATAGAGGTGTTCAAAATAATGAAGGGTCCAGACAGAGTAGATAGAGAGAAACTGTTCCCATTGGTGGAAGGGTCAAGAACAAGAGGACACAGATTTAAGGTGATTGGCAAAAGAACCAAAGGTGACATGAGGAAAAACTTTTTTACACAGCGAGTGGTTAGGATCTGGAATGCACTGCCCGAGGGGGTGGTGGAGGCAGATTCAATCATGGCCTTCAAAAGGGAATTGGATAAGGACTTGAAAGGAAAAAATTTGCAGGGCTACAGGGATAGGGCGGGGGAGTGGGACCAGCTGGATTGCTTGTGCATGGAGCAGGCACGGACCAGATGGGTCGAATGACCTCCTTCCGTGCTGTAATCTCTCTATGATTCTATTCTATTCTATTCATTTACTTACTGTTTACTCAACCCAATTAATCTAACCTTTTATTCCCAGTCTCTCAAAGCTCCCATTCACTCTGTGTTCAGACAGCTATCTTCTACTTTATACCTTTTGAGAACAGCTGTTACAGCTGTTCAATCAGCTTCCAACTCCCAGTAATTACCCTCCATTCAGACAAACAATTGCAGCTGACTTGCAGTTTCTGTTAACTGTTACCTAACTTATCGTTTCTTTTAAAGTTTTAAAGTTCTATGTTAATTCTTAAACTAAATTTTGATTTCAATTCACCCACTAAACGTGGCCGTAAACGTGACTCCAGGATGGTTTGTTGCCTCCCTGGTGCCAGGGTCATGGATGTCACTGAGCGGCTACAGGGCATTCTCAAGGGGGAGGGTGAGCAGGCAGAGGTCGTGGTCCACATTGGGACCAACGACATAGGTAGGAAGGGAGATGAGGTCCTGCATCAAGAATTTAGGGAGCTAGGTAGCAGATTAAAGAGCAGGACCTCAAAGGTTGTAATCTCTGGATTACTCCCAGTGCCACGGGCTAGTGAGTATAGAAATAGGAGGATAGAACAGATGAATGCGTGGCTAAAGAGTTGGTGCAGGAGGGAGGGTTTCAGTTTCCTGGATCACTGGGCCTGCTTCTGGGGAAGGTGGGACTTGTACAAGTCGGACGGGTTGCACCTGAACCAGAGCGGGACAAATATCCTTGCGGGGAGGTTTGCTAGCACTGTTGGGGGGGGTTTAAACTAACTTGGCAGGGGGATGGGATACAGAGTGGAGCTACAATAGGGGGTGATGTGCAGCCAAATATAGAGAAAAAAACAAGTCAGCTTGGAAGACAGGGCAAATATGTGAGGGCAAGGCTGGATGGCATCTATTTTAATGCAAGGAGTCTTGCGAATAAGGTGGATGAACTGAAGGTGTTGATAAACACATGGGAGTATGATATTGTTGCTGTCACAGAGACATGGTTGAGGGAGGGGCAAGACTGGCAGCTCAATATTCCGGGGTACAGAATCTTCAGGCGAGACAGAGGGGGAGGTATAAGAGGAGGGGGGGTCGCAATATTAATTAAAGAATCAATTACTGCCATAAGGAGGGATGATATATTAGCAGGTTCCTCAAATGAGGCCATTTGGGTGGATCTTAAAAACAAAAAGGGGGCAAGCACTTTGATGGGAGTGTACGATAGGCCCCCAAACAGTCAGGGGGAGATAGAGGAACAGATATGTAGGCAAATCTCAGAAAATTGTGCAAATAATAGAGTAATAATAGTGGGGGATTTCAACTTCCCCAATATTAACTGGGATACTCAGAGTGTAAAAGGCTTAGAGGGTACAAAATTCTTAACGTGCATCCAGGAGAGATTTTTGAGCCAGCATGTAGAAAGTCCTACAAGAGAGGGGGCGGTACTGGACCTAATTCTAGGGAATGTGGCCGGCCAAGTGGAAGAAGTGCTCGTAGGTGAGCACTTTGGTGACAGTGACCATAATTCGGTGAGATTTAAGGTGGTCATGGAAAAGGACAGGGAGGGGCCGGAAATAAAGGTTCTAAATTGGGGGAAGGCCGATTTTAATAGGATAAGGCAGGATCTGGCCAAAATGGACTGGGATCAGCTGCTTGTAGGAAAATCCGCATCGGAGCAATGGGAGTCTTTCAGAAGGGAGATTGAGACCATACAATGGCAACATGTTCCCGTAAAGGTCAAGGGTGGTTCCAAGAACTCCAGGGAACCTTGGATGTCAGGGGATATACGAGAATGGATTAGGAAAAATAGGAGGGCTTTTGGCAGATACAAAAGGCTAAAGACGGAGGAAGCCCTAGAGGAGTACAAAAAGTACAGGGGGATACTTAAAAAAGAAATTAGGAGATCAAGGAGGGGCCATGAAATAACACTGGCGAGCAAAATAAAGGAAAATCCTAAGATGTTTTATAAGTATATTAAGGGTAAGAGGATGACTAGGGAAAAAATAGGGCCCATTAGGGACAAAAATGGCAATCTGTGTGTGGAGCCGGCAGATGTAGGAGGGGTTCTAAATGACTTTTTTGCATCTGTTTTCACTATGGAGAAGGACGATGTAGACATAGAAATACGGCAGGGGGACTGTGATATACTCGAACATATTAACATCGAGCGGGAGGAGGTATTGGCGGTTTTAGCAGGCCTAAAAATGGATAAATCCCCAGGCCCGGACGAAATGTATCCCAGGCTACTGTGTGAGGCAAAGGAGGAGATTGCGGGGGCTCTAACACATATATTCAGAACCTCTCTGGCCACAGGGGATGTGCCAGAGGACTGGAGAACCGCTAATGTAGTACCATTATTCAAGAAGGGGAGTAGGGAAAAACCGGGGAACTACAGGCCAGTGAGCCTAACATCAGTGGTAGGAAAATTATTGGAAAAAATTCTGATGGACAAAATTAGTCTCCGCTTGGAGAAGCAAGGATTAATCAGGGATAGTCAACATGGCTTTGTCAAGGGAAGATCATGTCTGACTAATTTGATTGAATTTTTTGAGGGGGTGACTAGGCGTGTGGATGAGGGTAACGCAGTGGATGTGGTATACATGGATTTCAGTAAGGCCTTCGATAAAGTCCCCCACAGGAGACTGGTCAAGAAGGTACGAGCCCATGGAATCCAGGGTGCCTTGGCACTTTGGATACAAAACTGGCTTAGTGGCAGAAGGCAGAGGGTGATGGTCGAAGGTTGTTTTTGTGACTGGAAGCCTGTGGCCAGTGGGGTACCACAGGGATCGGTGCTGGGTCCCTTGCTGTTTGTGGTCGACATTAATGACTTGGATATGAATGTAAAAGGTATGATCAGTAAGTTCGCTGATGATACAAAAATTGGTAGGGTGGTAAATAGCAAGGAGGATAGCCTCAGTCTGCAGGACGATATAGATGGGTTGGTCAGATGGGCGGAACAGTGGCAAATGGAATTTAACCCGGAAAAGTGCGAGGTGATGCACTTTGGAGGGACTAACAAGGCAAGGGAATACACAATGAATGGGAGGACCCTAGGCAAGACAGAGGGTCAGAGGGATCTTGGTGTGCAAGTTCACAGATCCCTGAAGGCGGCGGAACAGGTAGATAAGGTGGTAAAGAAGGCATATGGGATACTTGCCTTTATTAGCCGAGGCATAGAATATAAGAGCAAGGAGGTTATGATGGAGCTGTATAAAACACTGGTTAGGCCACAGCTGGAGTACTGTGTGCAGTTCTGGTCGCCACACTACAGGAAGGATGTGATCGCTTTGGAGAGGGTGCAGAGGAGATTCACCAGGATGTTACCAGGGCTGGAGCGCTTCAGCTATGAAGAGAGACTGGGAAGATTGGGTTTGTTTTCCTTGGAGCAGAGGAGGCTGAGGGGGGACATGATTGAGGTGTACAAAATTATGAGGGGCACAGATAGGATGGATACTAAGGAGCTTTTTCCCTTCGTTGAGGGTTCTATAACAAGGGGACATAGATTCAAGGTAAAAGGCGGGAGGTTTAGAGGGGATTTGAGAAAGAACTTTTTCACCCAGAGGGTGGTTGGAGTCTGGAACTCACTGCCTGAAAGGGTTGTGGAGGCAGGAACCCTCACAACATTCAAGAAGCATTTGGATGAGCACTTGAAATGCCATAGCATACAAGGCTACGGACCAAATGCTGGAATATGGGATTAGAGTAGACAGGGCTTGATGGCCGGCGCGGACACGATGGGCCGAAGGGCCTCTATCCGTGCCGTATAACTCTATGACTCTCTATAACTCTATGACTCTATGACTACTTTAACAGAGTCCCCCTCTCACCAAATTCTCAAGTTCCCACTCCGCTCGCTCTGTGCTTCAGCAGATTAACCTTCTACATTATACAGAAAGGGCCGATACAGAAAGTGCAGATACAGAAAGTGCAGATACAGAAAGGGCCGATACAGAAAGGGCCGATACAGAAAGTGCAGATACAGAAAGGGCCGATACAGAAAGGTCCGATACAGAAAGGGCCGATACAGAAAGTGCAGATACAGAAAGTGCAGATACAGAAAGTGCAGATACAGAAAGTGCAGATACAGAAAGGGCCGATACAGAAAGTGCAGATACAGAAAGTGCAGATACAGAAAGGGCCGATACAGAAAGTGCAGATACAGAAAGGACCGATACAGAAAGGGCCAATACAGAAAGTGCAGATACAGAAAGGACCGATACAGAAAGTGCAGATACAGAAACTGCAGATACAGAAAGGGCCGATACAGAAAGTGCAGATACAGAAAGGGCCGATACAGAAAGTGCAGATACAGAAAGTGCAGATACAGAAAGGGCCGATACAGAAAGTGCAGATACAGAAAGGACCGATACAGAAAGGGCCGATACAGAAAGTGCAGATACAGAAAGGACCGATACAGAAAGGACCGATACAGAAAGGGCCGATACAGAAAGTGCAGATACAGAAAGGACCGATACAGAAAGGGCTGATACAGAAAGTGCAGATACAGAAAGGGCCGATACAGAAAGTGCAGATACAGAAAGGGCCGAGACAGAAAGTGCAGATACAGAAAGGACCGATACAGAAAGGGACGATACAGAAAGTGCAGATAAAGAAAGGGCTGATACAGAAAGTGCAGATACAGTAAGTGCAGATACAGAAAGGGCCGATACAGAAAGTGCAGATACAGAAAGGGCCGATACAGAAAGTGCAGATACAGAAAGGGCCGATACAGAAAGTGCAGATACAGAAAGTGCAGATACAGAAGAAAGTGCAGATACAGAAAGGGCCGATACAGAAAGGGCTGATACAGAAAGGGCCGATACAGAAAGGGCCGATACAGAAAGTGCAGATACAGAAAGGGCCGATACAGAAAGTGCAGATACAGAAAGGGCCGATACAGAAACGGCTGATACAGACGGGAAAGGCTACACATGGACCAAGCAGGAACAAGGAGATTTGCGAAGAACGTTAAGGCATCAATCGAGAATGATGTGAAGTCGATAGGTGCAGGAGGGCAGGGAAGAAACAGGATCTCAAACGCGACAGACTGTGGGCTATCAGGTAGTCAACATGTTGTTATGGATATAGGAACAGGAGTGGGCCATTCAGCCCTTCATTTAGATCATGGCTGATCTGTACCTCAACTCCATTTACCTGCCTTTGATCCATATCCCTTGATAGGGTAAGGAGGGCAATTATGAAGAAAAAGGAAAAGAATGCGAGAAGATGAAAGTTATTTTAATGGGAGACATCAATTCACCCAATACTAATTTATAAAACCAAAGTGGTTTCGAGTCCAAGTTGGTAAAGGTGATGAAGGACTGTTATAGGACCCAGTGTATCTGGGAGACAGGTGGCAGTGCTTATCTTCACCAGCCAATGTACAATGAATGGAAGGCGCAGCATCCCTGGGTGATAGGAAGGAGGGTGTGAGCAGGTGTGCCCGATTTAGCACTTCAGGTCTGCCTCACAGGATACCTTTCCTGCTCTCCTCTGCCCTCCCCTCTCTCTCTTTCTTGCTCTCCTCTGCCCTCCTCTCTCTTTCTCCCTTTCCTGCTCTCCTCTGCCCTCCTCTCTCTTTCTCCCTTTCCTGCTCTCCTCTGCCCTCCTCTCTCTTTCTCCCTTTCCTGCTCTCCTCTGCCCTCCTCTCTCTTTCTCCCTTTCCTGCTCTCCTCTGCCCTCCCCTCTCTCTTTCTCCCTTTCCTGCTCTCCTCTGCCCTCCTCTCTCTTTCTCCCTTTCCTGCTCTCCTCTGCCCTCCTCTCTCTTTCTCCCTTTCCTGCTCTCCTCTGCCCTCCTCTCTCTTTCTCCCTTTCCTGCTCTCCTCTGCCCTCCCCTCTCTCTTTCTCCCATCCCTCTCCTCTCTCTCCCCATCACATTTTCACAGAAATGAAACTGATACATAAAAGAGACTGGTGTGAGACACCAGCCCTAGTTTACCAGGCCAGTTCTTTAACCTCTACACTGTGGAAGCTGCACACATCCAACTGGACAGTCCAGTCCAGCCCAAAGACGTCCAGGTGAGGGCTGGGACCAGTGCTGCGGAAACCCTCGGTTCCTCCTTTTCCCCATTCTGTTGATCCCTTCCACTCTCCCCTTCCCCTCCCTCCTCCCCCTCCCCCCTTCCCCTCCTCCCCCTCCTCCCCCTCCCCTACCCCCTCCTCCCGCTCCCTCCCTGCCCCCTCCTCCTCCCCTCTCTCCCCTCCTCCTCCCCCTCCCCCATCCCTCCTCCCCGCTCTTTCTCTCAATCTCTCTACACATCCTCTCTCCCCTATATCCTTCTCCCTCTACATGCTCTCTTTCGCTTCCCTTTATCCCTCTCTTGCTCTCACTGTCCCTCTCTCTCCTTCCCCTCTACATTTTCCTCTTTCTCTCCCCTCTATCCCTCACTCTTGCTCTCCCTTTCTTTCCCCTTTATCCCTTTCTCTACATCTCCCTCTTCTCTACACCCCCTCTCTTTCTCCTCTATCTCTCTTTCCCTCCTATCCCTCTCTCTAAACCCCTCTCTCTACACCTCCCTCTTTCCCTCTCCCTCTTTCCACTCTAGCCCTTGACACCTTTCTCTTTCTTTCCCCTTTCTCTCTCCTCTTTCTACCCATTCCTCCATTTTCCCTCTATCCTCTCTCTACACCTCCCTGTCTTTCCCCTCTATCTCCCTCTTTCTCTATCCTCTATCCCTCTTTTGCTCTCTCCCCTTTGCTTCTTTCGCTCTCTTTCCCCTCTATCCCTCACTCCCTACACCTTCCTCTTTCTCTCCCTCTATCCCTCTCTTGCTCCCTCCCTCCCTCCCTTTCCCCTCTATCACCCACTCCCTACACCTTCCTCTCTTTCTCTCCCTCTATCCCTCTCTCTTGCTCGCTCCCTCCCTTTCTCCTCTATCCCTCACTCCCTACACCTTCCTCTCTTTCTCTCCCTCTCTCTTGCTCATTCCCTCCCTTTCCCCTCTATCCCTCACTCCCTACACCTTCCTCTCTTTCTCTCCCTCTATCCCTCTCTTGCTCCCTCCCTCCCTTTCCCCTCTATCACCCACTCCCTACACCTTCCTCTCTTTCTCTCCCTCTCTCTTGCTCATTCCCTTCCTTTCCCCTCTATCCCTCACTCCCTACACCTTCCTCTCTTTCTCTCCCTCTATCCCTCTCTCTTGCTCGCTCCCTCCCTTTCTCCTCTATCACCCACTCCCTACACCTTCCTCTCTTTCTCTCCCTCCATCCCTCTCTCTTGCTCGCTCCCTCCCTTTCTCCTCTATCACCCACTCCCTACACCTTCCTCTCTTTCTCTCCCTCCATCCCTCTCTCTTGCTCCCTTCCTCCCTTTCCCCTCTATCCCTCACTCCCTACACCTTCCTCTCTTTCTCTCCCTCTATCCCTCTCTCTTGCTCACTCCCTCCCTTTCCCCTCTATCCCTGTAAACCTCTCTTTCTCTCTCTTTTCCGTATAGAATCATAGAATGATAACAGGAGGAGGCCATTCGCCCATCGTGCCTGTGCAGGCTCTTTGAAAGAGCTATCCAATTAGTCCCACTCCCCCTGCTCTTCCCCCATAGTCCTTCAAATTTTTCTCTTCAAGTATTTGAAGGTTATTATTGAATCTGCTTCCACCGCCCTTTCAGGCAGAGCATTCCAGATCACAACAACTCTCTGCGTAAAATAATGTTTCTTGATGTCGCCTCGGGCTCTTTTGTTGATCACCTTAAATCTGTGTCCTCTGGTTACCGACCCTTCTGCCACTGGAAACAGTTTCTCCTTATTTACTCTGTCTAGGCCCTTCATGATTTTGAACACCTCGATCAAATCTCCCCTTAACCTTCTCTGTTCTAAGGAGAACAACCCCAGATTCTCCAGTCTCTCCACATAACGGAACTCCCTCATCCCTGGTAACATTCTAGTAAATCTCTTCTGCACCCTCTCTGAGGCCTTGACATCCTTCCTAAAGTGCGGTGCCCAGAACTGGACACAATACTCCAGCTGTGGTCGAACCAGTGTTTTATAAAGGTTCATCATAACTTCTATACTTTTGTACTCTGTGACTCTATTTATAAAAGTAAGGAATCTTACAACACCAGGTTACAGTCCAACAATTTTATTTTAAAATCATAAGCTTTCGGAGATTATCCCCTTCGTCAGGTGAATGAGTCTATTTATAAAGCCCAGGATCCCGTATACTTCTCACCGTTTTCTCAGCCTGCCCTGCCCCCATTAATGACCCGTGTGGGTAAACCCCCGCCTCTCTCTCTGCCCCCATTAATGACCCGTGGGGGTAAACCCCCGCCTCTCTCTCTGCCCCATTAATGACCCGTGTGGGTAAACCCCCGCCTCTCTCTCTGCCCCCATTAATGACCCGTGGGGGTAAACCCCCGCCTCTCTCTGCCCCATTAATGACTCGTGCGGGTAAACCCCCGCCTCTCTCTGCCCCCATTAATGACCGTGTGGGTAAACCCCCGCCTCTCTCTGCCCCCATTAATGACCCGTGTGGGTAAACCCCCGCCTCTCTCTCTGCCCCTTTAATGACCGTGCGGGTAAACCCCCGCCTCTCTCTCTGCCCCTTTAATGACCCGTGTGGGTAAACCCCCGGCTCTCTCTCTGCCCCTTTAATGACCGTGCGGGTAAACCCCCGCCTCTCTCTGCCCCTTTAATGACCGTGTGGGTAAACCCCCGCCTCTCTCTCTGCCCCTTTAATGACCGTGCGGGTAAACCCCCGCCTCTCTCTGCCCCCATTAATGACCGTGCGGGTAAACCCCCGGCTCTCTCTGCCCCCATTAATGACCGTGCGGGTAAACCCCCGCCTCTCTCTCTCTCTGCCCCCATTAATGACCGTGTGGGTAAACACCCGCCTCTCTCTCTGCCCCCATTAATGACCGTGTGGGTAAACCCCCGCCTCTCTCTCTGCCCCATTAATGACCGTGTGGGTAAACCCCCGCCTCTCTCTCTGCCCCCATTAATGACCGTGTGGGTAAACCCCCGCCTCTCTCTCTGCCCCATTAATGACCGTGTGGGTAAACCCCCGCCTCTCTCTGCCCCCATTAATGACCGTGTGGGTAAACCCCCGCCTCTCTCTGCCCCCATTAATGACCCGTGCGGGGTAAACCCCCGGCTCTCTCTCTGCCCCCATTAATGACCCGTGCGGGTAAACCCCCGGCTCTCTCTCTGCCCCATTAATGACCGTGTAGGTAAACCCCCGCCTCTCTCTCTGCCCCATTAATGACCGTGTGGGTAAACCCCCGCCTCTCTCTCTGCCCCATTAATGACCGTGTGGGTAAACCCCCGCCTCTCTCTCTGCCCCCATTAATGACCCGTGTGGGTAAACCCCCGCCTCTCTCTGCCCCATTAATGACCCGTGTGGGTAAACCCACGCCTCTCTCTCTGCCCCATTAATGACCGTGTGGGTAAACCCCCGCCTCTCTCTGCCCCATTAATGACCCGTGTGGGTAAACCCACGCCTCTCTCTCTGCCCCTTTAATGACCGTGCGGGTAAACCCCCGCCTCTCTCTGCCCCTTTAATGACCGTGTGGGTAAACCCCCGCCTCTCTCTCTGCCCCCATTAATGACCGTGTGGGTAAACCCCCGCCTCTCTCTCTGCCCCATTAATGACCGTGTGGGTAAACCCCCGCCTCTCTCTGCCCCCATTAATGACCGTGTGGGTAAACCCCCGCCTCTCTCTGCCCCCATTAATGACCCGTGCGGGTAAACCCCCGGCTCTCTCTCTGCCCCCATTAATGACCCGTGCGGGTAAACCCCCGGCTCTCTCTCTGCCCCATTAATGACCGTGTGGGTAAACCCCCGCCTCTCTCTGCCCCATTAATGACCCGTGTGGGTAAACCCACGCCTCTCTCTCTGCCCCATTAATGACCGTGTGGGTAAACCCCCGCCTCTCTCTCTGCCCCATTAATGACCGTGTGGGTAAACCCCCGCCTCTCTCTGCCCCCATTAATGACCCGTGGGGGTAAACCCCCGCCTCTCTCTGCCCCCATTAATGACCCATGTGGGTAAACCCCCGCCTCTCTCTCTCTGCCCCCATTAATGACCCGTGTGGGTAAACCCCCGGCTCTCTCTCTCTGCCCCATTAATGACCCGTGGGGGTAAACCCCCGCCTCTCTCTCTCTGCCCCCATTAATGACCCGTGGGGGTAAACCCCCGGCTCTCTCTCTGCCCCCATTAATGACCGTGTGGGTAAACCCCCGCCTCTCTCTGCCCCCATTAATGACCGTGGGGGTAAACCCCCGCCTCTCTCTCTCTGCCCCCATTAATGACCCGTGGGGGTAAACCCCCGCCTCTCTCTCTCTGCCCCCATTAATGACCCGTGGGGGTAAACCCCCGCCTCTCTCTCTCTGCCCCATTAATGACCGTGGGGTAAACCCCCGCCTCTCTCTGCCCCCATTAATGACCCGTGTGGGTAAACCCCCGCCTCTCTCTCTCTGCCCCCATTAATGACCCGTGGGGGTAAACCCCCGCCTCTCTCTCTCTGCCCCCATTAATGACCCGTGGGGGTAAACCCCCGCCTCTCTCTCTCTGCCCCCATTAATGACCCGTGGGGGTAAACCCCCGCCTCTCTCTCTCTGCCCCATTAATGACCGTGGGGTAAACCCCCGCCTCTCTCTGCCCCCATTAATGACCCGTGTGGGTAAACCCCCGCCTCTCTCTCTCTGCCCCATTAATGACCGTGGGGGTAAACCCCCGCCTCTCTCTCTCTGCCCCATTAATGACCGTGGGGTAAACCCCCGCCTCTCTCTGCCCCCATTAATGACCCGTGTGGGTAAACCCCCGCCTCTCTCTCTCTGCCCCATTAATGACCGTGGGGTAAACCCCCGGCTCTCTCTCTGCCCCCATTAATGACCGTGGGGTAAACCCCCGCCTCTCTCTGCCCCATTAATGACCCGTGCGGGTAAACCCCCGCCTCTCTCTCTCTGCCCCCATTAATGACCCGTGGGGTAAACCCCCGCCTCTCTCTGCCCCCATTAATGACCGTGGGGTAAACCCCCGCCTCTCTCTCTCTCTGGCCCATTAATGACCGTGCGGGTAAACCCCCGCCTCTCTCTCTGCCCCCATTAATGACCCGTGGGGTAAACCCCCGCCTCTCTCTGCCCCATTAATGACCATGGGGTAAACCCCCGCCTCTCTCTCTGCCCCTTGTGCCCTTGAGTTTATTTTGCCTCTAAACCCCTCTCACTCTTTCAATCCCTTCGATCCCTCTCACATTTATCAGTAATAAAACGGATCGCCTGCCTCAGGCCCCAGCGAGATTTGAACTCGCGACCCCTGGTTTACAAGACCAGTGCTCTAACCCCTGAGCTATGGAGCCGCCGCGATTCCGAGCAGGAAACCCGGCCCATAGAGGCCGAGGTGCGGAATCCCGGGCCCGGCCTCGGGGGGGCAGCACTGCCGAGGCCGCGGGTCCCCTGCCCGACTGCTGTGCCCTCACTGGGGGTCGCGGCCATGCTGCGAACGGGGAACTTTTCCTTTGAGTTTTAGACCGGGCCTGAGCGGCCGCTCGCTGCAGCGGCTTCTTTATTCACTCAAAAACCGCCGCCATTCAAGCCCCGCACAAAGATGGCGATCACAACGCCCTGCACGAAAACGGCGGGTTCAGTGCCCCGCACAAAGATGGCGGCGGTGCTGTTTCCGGCGGGTGGTTGACGCCTTGTGGTGTCCTTTCCGGAAGTGACGGTGTGGGAGTTCCGGCGGGAGTCCGGAGTGCGGAGGGCAGCGGCCGGAGGTCCGGTTACCATGGGAGCGAGCGGCGAGGGGAGCAGCCCGGCCCGCGGCCTGCAGGAGCCCGAGCAGCCCAGCACGGTAAGGAGGAGGCCCCGGCCCCCGGCGGGCTCATTTCCTGTCAACACTGCTCCGCACGGGGAAGAGAACTGGGACCCCCCGCACCGACCGGGCCCGGGAGAGGGGGTATCTGTGGGTACAGGGGGTGAGGGGTATCTGTGGGTACAGGGGGAGAGGGGTATCTGGGTACAGGGGGTGAGGGGTATCTGTGGGTACAGGGGGTGAGGGGGTATCTGGGTACAGGGGGTGAGGGGTATCTGTGGGTACAGGGGGTGAGGGGTATCTGTAGGTACAGGGGGTGAGGGGTATCTGTGGGTACAGGGGGTGAGGGGTATCTGTGGGTACAGGGGGTGAGGGGGTATCTGTGGGTACAGGGGGTGAGGGGTATCTGTGGGTACAGGGGGTGAGGGGTATCTGTGGGTACAGGGGGTGAGGGGGTATCTGTGGGTACAGGGGGTGAGGGGTATCTGTGGGTACAGGGGGTGAGGGGTATCTGTAGGTACAGGTGGTGAGGGGTATCTGTGGGTACAGGGGGAGAGGGGGTATCTGTGGGTACAGGGGGTGAGGGGGTATCTGTGGGTACAGGGGGTGAGGGGGTATCTGTGGGTACAGGGGGTGAGGGGTATCTGTGGGTACAGGGGGTGAGGGGTATCTGTGGGTACAGGGGGTGAGGGGTATCTGTGGGTACAGGGGGTGAGGGGGTATCTGTGGGTACAGGGGGTGAGGGGTATCTGTGGGTACAGGGGGTGAGGGGTATCTGTGGGTACAGGGGGTGAGGGGGTATCTGTGGGTACAGGGGGTGAGGGGGTATCTGTGGGTACAGGGGGTGAGGGGGTATCTGTGGGTACAGGGGGTGAGGGGCTTTCTGGGTACAGGGGGTGAGGGGTATCTGTGGGTACAGGGGGTGAGGGGGTATCTGTGGGTACAGGGGGTGAGGGGGTATCTGTGGGTACAGGGGGTGAGGGGCTTTCTGGGTACAGGGGGTGAGGGGTATCTGTGGGTACAGAGGGTGAGGGGGTATCTGTGGGTACAGGGGGAGAGAGGGTATCTGTGGGTACAGGGGGTGAGGGGGTATCTGTGGGTACAGGGGGTGAGGAGGTATCTGTGGGTACAGGGGGTGAGGGGTATCTGTGGGTACAGGGGGTGAGGGGTATCCGTGGGTACAGGGGGTGAGGGGCATTTGTGGGTACAGGGGGAGAGGGGGTATCTGTGGGTATGGGGGGTGAGGGGTATCTGTGGGTAGAGGTGGTGAGGGGGTATCTGTGGGTACAGGGGGTGAGGGGGTATCTGTGGGTACAGGGGGAGAGAGGGTATCTGTGGGTACAGGGGGTGAGGGGTATCTGTGGGTACAAGGGGTGAGGGGTATCTGTGGGTACAGGGGGTGAGGGGTATCTGTGGGTACAGGGGGTGAGGGGTATCTGTGGGTACAGGGGTTGATGGGTATCTGTGGGTACAGGGGGTGAGTGGTATCTGTGGGTACAGGGGGTGAGGGGTATCTGTGGGTACAAGGGGTGAGGGGTATCTGTGCGTACAGGGGGTGAGGGGGTATCTGTGGGTACAGGGGGTGAGGGGGTATCTGGGTACAGGGGGTGAGGGGGTATCTGTGGGTATAGGGGGTGAGGGGGTATCTGGGTACAGGGGGTGAGGGGTATCTGTGGGTACAGGCGGTGAGGGGTATCTGTGGGTACAGGGGGTGAGGGGTATCTGGGTACAGGGGGTGAGGGGTATCTGTGGGTACAGGGGGTGAGGGGGTATCTGTGGGTACAGGGGGAGAGGGGGTATCTGTGGGTACAGGGGGTGAGGGGGGTATCTGTGGGTACAGGGGGAGAGGGCGTATCTGTGGGTATGGGGGGTGAGGGGTATCTGTGGGTAGAGGGGGTGAGGGGGTATCTGTGGGTAGAGGGGGTGAGGGGGTATCTGTGGGTACAGGGGGTGAGGGGGTATCTGTGGGTACAGGGGGTGAGGGGTATCTGTGGGTAAAGGGGGTGAGGGGGTATCTGTGGGTACAGGGGGAGAGGTGGTATCTGTGGGTACAGGGGGAGAGGGGGTAACTGTGGGTACAGGGGTGAGGGGTATCTGTGGGTACAGGGGGTGAGGGGTATCTGTGGGTACAGGGGGTGAGGGGTATCTGTGGGTACAGGGGTTGATGGGTATCTGTGGGTATCTGGGGGTGAGGGGTATCTGGGGGTGAGGGGTATCTGTGCGTACAGGGGGTTAGGGGGTATCTGTGGGTACAGGGGGTGAGGGGGTATCTGGGTACAGGGGGTGAGGGGGTATCTGTGGGTACAGGGGGTGAGGGGGTATCTGGGTACAGGGGGTGAGGGGTATCTGTGGGTACAGGGGGTGAGGGGTATCTGTGGGTAAAGGGGGTGAGGGGGTATCTGTGGGTACAGGGGGTGAGGGGTATCTGTGGGTACAGTGGGAGAGGGGGTATCTGTGGGTACATGGGGTGAGGGGTATCTGTGGGTACAAGGGGTGAGGGGTATCTGTGGGTACAGGGGGTGAGGGGTATCTGTGGGTACAGGGGGTGAGGGGTATCTGTGGGTACAGGGGTTGATGGGTATCTGTGGGTATCTGGGGGTGAGGGGTATCTGGGGGTGAGGGGTATCTGTGGGTACAGGGGGTGAGGGGGTATCTGTGGGTACAGGGGGTGAGGGGGTATCTGGGTACAGGGGGTGAGGGGGTATCTGGGTACAGGGGGTGAGGGGGTATCTGTGGGTACAGGGGGTGAGGGGGTATCTGGGTACAGGGGGTGAGGGGTATCTGTGGGTACAGGGGGTGAGGGGGTATCTGTGGGTACAGGGGGTGAGGGGGTATCTGTGGGTACAGGGGGTGATGGGTATCTGTGGGTACAGGGGGTGAGTGGTATCTGGGGGTACAGGGGGTGAAGGGTATCTGTGGGTACAGGGGGTGAGGGGGTATCTGTGGGTACAGGGGGTGAGGGGGTATGTGGGTACAGGGGGTGAGGGGATATGTGGGTGCAGGGGGTGAGGGGGTATCTGTGGGTACAGGGGGTGAGGGGGTATCTGTGGGTACAGGGGGTGAGGGGGTATCTGGGGGTACAGGGGGTGAGGGGGTATCTGGGTACAGGGGGTGAGGGGGTATCTGTGCGTACAGGGGGAGAGGGGGTATCTGTGGGTACAGGGGGTGAGGGGGTATCTGCGGGTACAGGGGGTGAGGGGGTATCTGTGCGTACAGGGGGAGAGGGGGTATCTGTGGGTAAAGGGGGTGAGGGGGTATCTGTGGGTACAGGCGGTGAGGGGTATCTGTGGGTACAGGGGGTGAGGGGTATCTGTGGGTACAGGGGGTGAGGGGTATCTGTGGGTTCAGGGGGTGACGGGGTATCTGTGGGTACAGGGGGAGAGGGGGTATCTGTGGGTACAGGGGGTGAGGGGGTATCTGGGTACAGGGAGTGAGGGATATCTGTGGGTACAGGGGTGAGGGGTATCTCTGGGTAAAGGGGGTGAGGGGGTATCTGTGGGTACAGGGGGTGAGGGGGTATCTGTGGGTACAGGGGGAGAGGGGGTATCTGTGGGTACAGGGGGTGAGGGGTATCTGGGTACAGGGGTTGAGGGGTATCTGTGGGTACAGGGGTTGATGGGTATCTGTGGGTATCTGGGGGTGAGGGGTATCTGGGGTTGAGGGGTATCTGTGGGTACAGGGGGTGAGGGGGTATCTGGGTACAGGGGGTGAGGGGGTATCTGGGTACAGGGGGTGAGGGGTATCTGTGGGTACAGGGGGTGAGGGGTATCTGTGGGTACAGGGGGTGAGGGGTATCTGTGGGTACAGGGGGTGAGGGGGTATCTGGGTACAGGGGGTGAGGGGGTATCTGGGTACAGGGGGTGAGGGGGTATCTGGGTACAGGGGGTGAGGGGTATCTGTGGGTACAGGGGGTGAGGGGTATCTGTGGGTACAGGGGGTGAGGGGTATCTGTGGGTACAGGGGGTGAGGGGTATCTGTGGGTACAGGGGGTGAGGGGGTATCTGTGCGTACAGGGGGAGAGGGGGTATCTGTGGGTAAAGGGGGTGAGGGGGTATCTGTGGGTACAGGCGGTGAGGGGTATCTGTGGGTACAGGGGGTGAGGGGTATCTGTGGGTACAGGGGGTGAGGGGGTATCTGTGGGTACAGGGGGTGAGGGGGTATCTGTGGGTACAGGGGGTGAGGGGGTATCTGGGTACAGGGGGTGAGGGGGTATCTGTGGGTACAGGGGGTGAGGGGGTATCTGGGTACAGGGGGTGAGGGGGTATCTGTGGGTACAGGGGGTGAGGGGTATCTGTGGGTACAGAGGGTGAGGGGGTATCTGTGGGTACAGGGGGTGACGGGGTATCTGTGGGTACAGGGCTTGAGGGTGTGGGTACAGGGGGTGAGGGTATGGGTACAGGGAGTGAGGGGGTATCTGTGTACAGGGAGTGAGGGGGTATCTACAGGGGGTGAGGGGTATCTGGGTGTACAGGGGGTGAGGGGTATCTGGGTGTACAGGGGGTGACGGGGTATCTGGGTACAGGGAGTGAGGGGGTATCTGTACAGGGGGTGAGGGGTATCTGTGTGTACAGGGGGTGAGGGGGTATCTGGGTGTACAGGGGGTGAGGGGTATTTGGGTACAAGGAAAAAGAGGGTGGTCAGGAGCAGTGTTGTCCCCTTAAAAACTGAAAGTGGGGATATTGTCATTGACAATGGGGAAATGGCGGACATGTTGAACAATTACTTTGCGTCAGTATTTACAGTAGAAAAAGAGGATAGCATGCCGGAAATCCCAAGAAAACTAATATTGAATCGGGGACAGGGACTTGATAAAATTAACATAAGTAAAGCAACAGTAATGAAGAAAATAATAGCACTAAAGAGTGATAAATCCCCAGGACCAGATGGTTTCCATCCCCGGGTTTTAAAGGAAGTAGGTGAGCACATTGCGGATGCCCTAACTATAATCTTTCGAAGTTCTTTAGGTTCAGGAACTGTCCCTCTAGATTGGAAAATTGCACATGTCACTCCGCTTTTTAAGAAAGGAGAGAGAGGGAAACCGAGGAATTATAGACCAGTTAGCCAAACATCTGTTGTGGGGAAAATGCTGGAGTCTATAATTAAGGATAGGGTGACTGAACACCTCGAGAATTTTCATTTAATCAGAGAGAGCCAGCATGGATTTGTGAAAGGTAGGTCGTGCCTGACAAACCTGATTGAATTTTTTGAAGAGATGACTAAAGTAGTGGACAGGGGAATGTCAATGGATGTTATTTATATGGACTTCCAGAAGGCATTTGATAAGATCCCACATAAGAGACTGTTAGCTAAGATAGAAGCCCATGGAATCGAGGGAAAAGTACGGACTTGGTTAGGAAGTTGGCTGAGCGAAAGGCGACAGAGAGTAGGGATAATGGGTAGGTACTCACATTGGCAGGATGTGACTAGTGGAGTCCTGCAGGGATCTGTCTTGGGGCCTCAATTATTCACAATATTTATTAATGACTTAGATGAAGGCATAGAAAGTCTCATATCTAAGTTTGTCGATGACACAAAGATTGGTGGCATTGTAAGCAGTGTGGATGAAAACATAAAATTACAATGGGATATTGATAGATTAGGTGAATGGGCAAAACTGTGGCAAATGGAATTCAATGTAGACAATTGTGAGGTCATCCACTTTGGATCAAAAAAGGATAGAACAGGGTACTTTCTAAATGGTAAAAAGTTAAAAACAGTGGATGTCCAAAGGGACTTAGGGGTTCAGGTACATAGATCATTGAAGTGTCATGAACAGGTGCAGAAAATAATCAAGAAGGCTAATGGAATGCTGGCCTTTATATCTAGAGGACCAGAGTACAAGGGGGCAGAAGTTATGCTGCAGCTATACAAAACCCTGGTTAGACCGCACCTGGAGTACTGTGAGCAGTTCTGGGCACTGCACCTTCAGAAGGACATATTGGCCTTGGAGGGAGTGCAGCGTAGGTTTACTAGAATGATACCTGGACTTCAAGGGTTAAGTTACGAGGAGAGATTACACAAATGGGGGTTGTATTCTCTCGAGTTTCAAAGGTTAAGGGGTGATCTGATCGAAGTTTATAAGATATTAAGGGGAACAGATAGGGTGGATAGAGAGAAACTATTTCCGCTGGTTGGGGATTCTAGGAGTAGGGGGCACAGTCTAAAAATTAGAGCCAGACCTTTCAGGGACGAGATTAGAAAACATTTCTACACACAAAGGGTGGTAGAAGTTTGGAACTCTCTTCCGCAAACGGCAATTGATACCAGCTCAATTGCTAAATTTAAATGTGAGATAGATACCCTTTTGGCAACCAAAGGTATTAAGGGATATTGGCCAAAGGCAGGTATATGGAGTTAGATCACAGATCAGCCATGATCTTATCAAATGGCGGAGCAGGCACGAGGGGCTTCCTATGAGGGGGCATCTGGGTACAGGTGGTGAGGGGGCATCTGGGTACAGGTGGTGAGTGGGTATCTGGGTACAGGTGGTGAGGGGTATCTGGGTACAGAGGTGAGGCGTATCTGGGTACAGGGGGTGAGGGGTATCTGGGTACAGAGGTGAGGCGTATCTGGGTACAGGGGGTGAGGGGCATCTGGGTACAGAGGTGAGGCGTATCTGGGTACAGGGGGTGAGGGGCATCTGGGTACAGGGAGTGAGGGGCATCTCAGTACAGGGGTTGAGGAAGTACCTGGGTACAGGGGGTTAGGGTAACAGTGGGTGAGGGAGTATCTCGATGCTGTGAGCACTGCTTACACCTAGTGGGTAGATGAGTCCCTGCTTATGTTGCGTGGTATGGCCGTGTAGTTGCTGGCACTGTGGTATTTGAGGGGCTACACTGGTGCAGTGAGGGGATCTGTCGATGTGTCACTATTTATTTAGTGTTCTTGGAATCAATGCATTGCAGCAAAAAATCACATTGCTCCAAACACTCATCGCTGTGTTAGTGTGAGACTTTAATATCTAACTAACTCCCAGTACCAGTGACAGACCTGTCAGCACCAACACTACATTATGCTCTCTGCCACTCACAATGTACTCTCCACACTCAGCACATTTGGAAGGACAAACCCTATCATTGTACTGCAGGCTGTTTTTTACAGTACAGAAAGAGAGAAAGACTTTGGTAATGGTCGACTGGTGTTTTTGCGACCGGAAGGCTGTTTCCAGTGGGTTCCACAGGGCCTGGTATTAGGTCCTTTGCTTTTTGTGACACATCAATGATTTGGATTTGAATGTAGGGGGCATGATAAAGAAGTTTGCAGATGATGCAAAAATTGGCCGTGTGGTTGATAGTGAGGAGGAAAGCTGTAGACTGCAGGAAGATATCAATGGACTGGTCAGGTGGGCAGAAAAGTGGCAAATGGAGTTCAATCCGGAGAAGTGTGAGGTAATGCATTTGGGGAGGGCAAACAAGGCAAGGGAATACACAATAAATGGGAGGATACTGAGAGGTGTAGAGGAAGTGAGGGACCTTGGAGTGCATGTCCACAGATCCCTGAAGGTAGCAGGACAGGTAGAAAAGGTGGTTAAGAAGGCATACAGGATACTTTCCTTTATTAGCCGAGGCATAGAATATAAAAGCAGGGAGGTTATGCTAGAACTGTATAAAACACTAGTTAGGCCACAGCTTGAGTACTGTGTACAGTTCTGGTCACTAAATTACAGGAAGGATGTGATTGCACTGGAGAGGGTGCAGAGGAGATTTACGAGGATGTTGCCAGGACTGGAGAATTTTAGCTGTGAGGAAAGATTGGATAGGCTGGGATTGTTTTCTTTGGAACAGAGGAGGTTGAGGGAAGATTTAATTGAGGTGTATAAAATTATGACGGGGCTAGATAGAGTGGATAGGGAGGACCTATTTCCCTTAGCAGAGAGGTCAATAACCAGGGGGCATAGATTTAAAGTAATTGGGAGAAGGATTAGAGGGGAGCTGAGGAGGAAATTTTTCACCCAGAGGGTGGTGGGGGTCTGGAACTCACTGCCTGAAAGGGTGGCAGAGGCAGAAACCCTCAACTCATTTAAACAGTACTTGGATGAGCATTTGAAGTGCTGTAACCTACAGGGCTACGGACCAAGTGCTGGAAAGTGGGATTAAGCTGGATAGCTCTTTTTCAGCCAGCTCAGACACGATGGGCCGAATGACGACCTCCTGTGCCATAAATTTCTGAGATTCTATTATTTTATGACTTGCGTTTCTACAGCACCTTTCATGACGTCAGGACGCCCCTAAGTGTGTCACAGCCAATAAAGTACTTTCTTTTGAAGTGTAGTCACTGTAGTAATGTAGGAAATGCAGCAGCCAATTTGCGCACAGCAAGATCCCACGAACAGCAATGAGATAAATGACCAGATCATCCATTTTAGTGATGTTGGTTGAGGGATTAATATTGGCCAGGACATTTGATATTGCTGTGATCCTAGTGACTGTACCCCCCGTTCTGGCCGAGTTTGTGATGGGCTCCAGCCCAGCGTGCCCGTGAAAGCATTTGAAATGACGTTGGGTGCACGGAAAAATCCCAAAACTTGGCTAAAAAAATTCACCAGGACGGAGTCGACAAAACTGGGAGCAGCCCCGGCCAAGCTGGGACTTTAGGTCAGTTTGCTGTCAGACCATTGAACTGCTGTACTCTGACCAATGCCTCAATTTTAAAATTCTCATCATTGTTTTCAAATCCCTCATGGTCTCACCCCTCCCTATCTCTGTAACCTCCTACAACCCTCCGAGATCTCTGTAATCCTCCAATTCTGGCCTCTTGCGCATCCCCAATTTTAATCACTCCACCATTGGCGGCCGTGCCTTCAGCTGCCTAGACCCTAAACTCTGGAATTCCCTCCCTAAACCTCTCCGCCTCTCTATCTCTCTCTCCCCCTTTAAGTTGCTCCATAAAACCTACCTTTGACCAAGCTTTTGGTCACTTGTCCGAATATCTCCACGTGGCTCATGTCAAATTTTATTTGATAATCACTCCTGTGAAGCTCCTTGGGACTTCTTACTATGTTAAAGGCACTATATAAATGCCAGTTGTTGCTTATTCACCCAATACAGTGGAAAACTTGCTGCAGCTGTTAGGTCATCAGGGAAAAGTTCCATCTCACAGCTGCTCCCCCTTCTGTCGCGGAGTGACAGAGTCAGTGTCACACAGTGGAGTCTTGACCATTCCCTCAATCTGTAGGAGATGTGACTGTTTTAAATGTGCACTGAATGCACAGGGGGCAGCCTGTCCGGTGATGTCAGCTTGAAACAGATTTATCTTCTTCTCATAGTGTGTGTGCAGTGCCTTTGGGTTCTGCATCAGGCCAGCTTAGGGGTAACACTCTCGCCTCTGAGTCAGAAGGTCGTGGGTTTAAGCCCCACTCTAGAGACTTGAGCACATAATCTAGGCTGACACTCCCAGTGCAGTGCTGAGGCAGTGCTGCACTGTTGGAGGAGCCGTCTTTTGGATGAGACATTAAACTGAGGATCCCACTCAGAAGCAGCAGCTGTTGCACTCTGCAGAGAGTTCTCCTTTACTGCAGCCGTTTCTGATTCATGAGCTAACCCTGTCTTAATCCAGGCTGTGCAATTAAAAATGTGACACTGAATTTAGTATGGTGCTCAGTTTATATCCCCTCTCCTTACTGGGGTACAACTCTATATGTGTCAGCTGCCTCGTGGTACCCTACTCAAGTGACCTTCCTTCATGTGTGAGTCTAGACAGTGAGCAGTGACAGACTATACAACCAGGGGGCTTCACAGTCTAGACAGTGAGCAGTGACAGACTATGCGGCCAGGGGAGGTTCACAGTCTAGACAGTGAGCAGTGACAGACTATTCGACCAGGGGTGGTTCACAACTCTGTCCGATCCTTGCCCAGTTTCTGTATCCATGCCCTGTCCAGTAAGAGTCACTGGACTCTGATCAGCAGAGGTAACCTGGGCTGGTTTCTGCACTCTACACCAAGCACACTGAGACCAGTAGCACGAACCCAACAGTTGCCACTGGGCTGACATCAACTAAGTCAGGGTTGGAATGTGGGTCCTTGCTGATCTGTACAACTGAGGGGCATAATGAGTGAATCATTTACTCATTACGGGGGAGCTCGTTTCTTGTACGAATCAATCTTGATTTGCACACTGGGTCCTTGTACTATTTATTGTCCATTTTGTGCTCATCAAATTGAGCGATATTAGTGCAGGGGAATGGGACACTTTCCGGTTTAGGCACCGAGTGTCAGCATCAAACACTCCCAGGGCAGGCACAGCACGGGTTAGATACAGAGTAAAGCTCCCTCTACACTGTGTTTTAGGGGTCGGTGTTATGGTGAGTGTGTGTTGGAGGGGTCATGTTATCGTGAGTGTGTTGGAGGGGTCGGTGTTGGAGGAGCCGGTGTTATGATGGGTGTGTGCTGGAGGGGTTAGTGTTATGGTGAATATGTGATGGCGGGGTCGATGTTATGGTGAGTGTGCGTTGGAGGGGTCGGTGTTGCGGTGATCTTTTGTTGGAGGGGTCAGTGTTACGATCGTGTGTTGGAGGGGTCAGTGTTATGGTGCACATGTGTTGGAAGGGTCAGTGTTACGATGATCGTGTGTTGGAGGGTCAGTGTTATGGTGCACATGTGTTGGAGGGGTCAGTGTTACGATGATCGTGTGTTGGAGGGTCAGTGTTATGGTGCACATGTGTTGGAAGGGTCAGTGTTACGATGATCGTGTGTTGGAGGGTCAGTGTTATGGTGCACATGTGTTGGAAGGGTCAGTGTTACGATGATCGTGTGTTGGAGGGTCAGTGTTATGGTGCACATGTGTTGGAGGGGTCAGTGTTACGATCGTGTGTTGGAGGGGTCAGTGTTATGGTGCACATGTGTTGGAAGGGTCAGTGTTACGATGATCGTGTGTTGGAGGGTCAGTGTTATGGTGCACATGTGTTGGAGGGGTCAGTGTTACGATGATCGTGTGTTGGAGGGTCAGTGTTATGGTGCACATGTGTTGGAGGGTCAGTGTTATGGTGCACATGTGTTGGAGGGGTCAGTGTTACGATCGTGTGTTGGAGGGTCAGTGTTATGGTGCACATGTGTTGGAGGGTCAGTGTTATGGTGCACATGTGTTGGAGGGGTCAGTGTTACGATGATCGTGTGTTGGAGGGTCAGTGTTATGGTGCACATGTGTTGGAGGGGTCAGTGTTATTGTGCACATGTGTTGGAGGGGTCAGTGTTACGATCGTGTGTTGGAGGGGTCAGTGTTATTGTGCACATGTGTTGGAGGGGTCAGTGTTACGATCGTGTGTTGGAGGGGTCAGTGTTATTGTGCACATGTGTTGGAGGGGTCAGTGTTACGATCGTGTGTTGGAGGGGTCAGTGTTATGGTGCACATGTGTTGGAGGGGTCAGTGTTACGATCGTGTGTTGGAGGGGTCAGTGTTATGGTGCACATGTGTTGGAGGGGTCGGTGTTACGATGATCGTGTGCTGGAGGGTCGGTGTTATGGTGCACATGTGTTGGAGGGGTCGGTGTTATGGTGCACATGTGTTGGAGGGGTCGGTGTTACGATGATCGTGTGCTGGAGGGTCGGTGTTATGGTGCACATGTGTTGGAGGGGTCGGTGTTATGGTGCACATGTGTTGGAGGGGTCGGTGTTACGATGATCGTGTGCTGGAGGGTCAGTGTTATGGTGCACATGTGTTGGAGGGGTCGGTGTTATGATGTGCGAGTTGAAAGGCGATCGTGGTGGACAGGTCAGTGTTGCGATGATCTTACGATGTTTCCCTGTTTTGCAGAACCCCTGGAATATCATGATTAAGCACCGGCAAGTTGCCCGAAGGGGTCGCCGATCACAGATGGCGGTGAGGTAACGTGTTTTATTGATCGATATCTGTGTGTGTGAGTACAGTAGCCTCGTAGTTATGGAAACCCAGAGATCAGATCCCATCATGGCAATTTGGGAAACTGAAGTCCCAATAAATTTGGTAAATGTGGTTTAGCACCAGAAAATGACCATGGATGTTGTAAAAAGCCGACTGGTTCACTAATGTCCTTCACGGAAGGGAACCTGTCACCTTCGCCTGGTGTGGTCTACATGTGACTCCAGTCCCACACTACATGGCTGACTCTCAGGACAACCAGGGATGGGCAGTAAATACTGTGTGGCAACTGTCTCCCACAGTCCAAGCACAAACACATAGCTTCAGCCTCTGTATCTCTCTGGTCATGTATTTGACCAATGGGTGTAGTCTTCACTTGTTGTGCCATGTGTGTGAGAATCCATCTTTGAATCATAGAAAGGTTACAGCACGGAAGGAAACCAATCGGCCCATCGAGCGCACGCCGGCTCTCTGCACGAGCAATCCAGCTAGTCCCACTCCCCCGCCCTACCCCCGTAGCCCTGCAAATTTTTTCCTTTCAAGTACTTCTCCAGTTCCCTTTTGAAGGCCATGATTGAATCTGCCTCCACCACCCCCTCGGGCAGTGCATTCCAGATCCTAACCACTCGCTGTGTGAAAACGTTTTTCCTCATGTCACCTTTGGTTCTTTTGCCAATCACCTTAAATCTATGTCCTCTGGTTCTTGACCCTTCCACCAATGGGAACAGTTTCTCTCTATCTACTCTGTCTGGACCCTTCATGATTTTGAACACCTCTATCAAATCTCCTCGCAACCATCTCTGTTCCAAGGAGAACAACCCCAGCTTCTCCAGTCTATCCACGTAACTGAAGTCCCTCATCCCTGGAATCATTCTAGTAAATCTCTTCTGCACCCTCTCTAAGGCCTTCACATCTTTCCTAAGCTGCAGTGCCCAGAACTGGACACAATACTCCAGTTGTGGCTGAACCAGTGTTTTCTAAAGGTTCATCATGACTTCCTTGCTTTTGTACTCCATGCCTCTATTTATAAAGCCCAGGATCCCGTATGCTTTTTTAACCACTTTCTCAACCTGCCCTGCCACCTTCAACAATTTGTGTACATATACCCCCAGATCTCCCTATTCCTGTACCCCTTTCAGAATTGTGCCCTTGAGTTTATATTGCCTCTCCTCGTTCTTCCTACCGAAATACATCACCTCGCATTTTTCTGCGTTAAATTTCATCTGCCAAGTGTCCGCCCATTCAACCAGCCTGTCTGTATCCTCTGTGTCCTCCTCACTGTTTACTACCCTTCCAACTTTTGTGTCATCTGCAAATTTTGGAACTCTGCCCTGTATTCCCAAGTCCAAGTCATTAATATATATCAAGAAAAGCAGTGGTCCCAGCACTGACCCCTGGGGAACACCACTGTACACCTCCCTCCAGTCCGAAAAGCAACCGTTCACCATTACTCTCTGTTTCCTGTCACTTAGCCAATTCTGTATCCATGCTGTCACTGCCCCCTTTATTCCATGGGCTTCAATCTTGATGACAAGCCTATTATGCGGCACTTTATCAAATGCCTTTTGAAAGTCCACATCAACTGCATTGCCCTCATCAAAAAACTCTATCAGGTTAGTTAAACACGATTTGCCTTTAACAAATCCTGGCTTTCCCTAATCAATCCACACTTGTCCAAGTGACTGTTAATTCTGTCCTGGATTATTGTTTCTAAAAGTTTCCCCACCACCGAGGCTAAACTGGTTAAATAATAAGAGTATAGGGAGTTTAGAAAAAAAAGGTTTCTAAATATAATGGACGGGCAGCTGAGACCCATTGCCTGCAATTCCTGCGCCATTTGGAAACTTCAGGATGCTCCATGTGTCCTGGAGGGCCACGTGTTCAGGAAGTGCCTCCAGTTGCTCGAGCTCAAACTGAGGGTTTCTGAGCTTGAGGGGCGGCTGGAGTCACTGCAGAGAATAAGGGAGGCTGAAGGTTTCCTGGATCGTACGGTCCAGGATGTGGTCACCCCTCAGCCACAGAGTTCTGTCCCGGATTATCGTTTCTAAAAGTTTCCCCACCACTGAGGTTAAACTGACTGGCCTATAGTTGCTGGGTTTATCCTTACACCTTTTTTTGAACAATTGCAATTCTCCAGTCCTCTGGCACCACCCCTGTATCTACGGATGTTTGGAAGATTATGGCCAGTACCTCTGCAATTTCCACCCTTACTTCCCTCAGCAACCTAGGATGCATCCCATCCGGACCGGGTGATTTATCTACTTTAAGTACAGCTAGCCTTTCCAGTACCTCTTCTTTATCAATTTTTAGCCCATCCAGTATCTCACTATATCTTCCTTTACTGAGACTCTGGCAGCATCTTCTTCCTTGATAAAGGCAGATGCAAAGTATTCATTTAGTACCTCGGCCATCCCCTCTGCCTCCATGAGTAAATCTCCTTTATGGTCCCTTATCGGCCCCACCCCTCCTCTCACTACCCGTTTACTGTTTACATGGCTGTAGAAGACTTTTGGATTCCCTTTTATGTTGTCCGCCAGTTTATTCTCATACTCTCTCTTTGCCCCTCTTATTTCCTTTTTCACTTCCCCTCTGAACTTTCTGTATTCTGCCTGGTTCTCACATGTTATCAACCTGACATCTGTCATACGCCCCTTTTTTCCATTTCATCTTACTCACTATCTCTTTTGTCATCCAGGGAGCTCTGGCTTTAGTTGCCCTATCTTTCTCGCTTGTGGGAATGTACCTTGTCTGTACCCGAACCATCTCCTCTTTAAAGACTGTTCAATTACAGTTTTGCCTGCCAATCTTTGATTCCAATTTACCCGGGCCAGATTTGTTCTCATCCCATTAAAATTGGCTCTCCTCCAATTGAGTATTTTACTTTAGAGTGGTCTGTGTCCTTTTCCACAGCTATTCTAAACCTTATAATATGATTGCTGTTCCCTAAATGCTCCCCCCACTGACACTCCACTTGGCCCGCCTCATTCCCGAGAACCAGATCCAGCAATGCATCCTTCCTCGTTGGGCCAGAAACGTACTGGTTAAGAAAGTTATCCTGAACACATTTCAAAAATTCCTCCCCCTCTTTGCCCGTTATTATTATTGTTATCCCCGTTTATATTAGGATAGTTGAAGTCCCCCGTTATCACCACTCTATGGCTTTTGCACCTCTCTGTAATTTCCCTGTAAATTTGTTCCTCTGTATCCTTCCCATTAGTTGGTGGCCTATAGAATACACCCCGTAGTGTAATGGCACCCCTATTGTTTCTTAACTCTAACCAAATCGATTCTGTCCTCGGCCCCTCCAGGACATCCTCTCTCTCCAGCACTGCAATATTCTCCTTAATCAATACTGCCACCCTCCTTTCTTTCCTTCCCTATCTTTCCTGAACACCAGGTTTCAGGTCATCAAGTTTTCGGAGTCTTTGGAGGTCAGGAGGTGAATCCTGGGGAATTGATGGCCAAGAGCGGCAGTGACTGTTGAGACCAGAGTAGAGGTGTCCAGCAGGAAGAAACACTAGGAGTAGATTGACTATAGGTGGACTCGATGCCTCATCAACCACACCTGAAAGCAGCGGGAGCCTGTCGGTTTGCGGAGACTGATAGCTGGGTCTCCAGGCTCCGAGTGGGGAGCATAGAGGAATGGTTGACTGGGGGTTTGCCTGATCCACTGCTGACTCAGGATGTGCTCTGTGGGTTTGGGAGATTTTGAGAGGGCAGTGCTGGCTCCCACCACTCACTGCCTCTCCGAGTATCCGTCTCCTCTTTTCTGCCAAGTATTGCCCCACCCCATCATAACTCTCTAGAAAGCCCTATTCCACCCAAGGCTTGAATCTCATTGCCATATCTAGGGAGGCCCTTCTAACTAACTCCACATCCCCCACACACTACCGGATGGACAACGAGGTTTCTTCACTTGACAGGCCGTTAGGCTCTCAGCCCTGCTCTCCCTTTCTCCATACTCTGCTGGTCATTGCACCTCACACCTTCCCTCTCTTGTCCGTCCTAAGCTGTAAACATCCCTGCATCTCCTCCTCCTCACACCTCACTGTGCTGAGAACAAAACTCCTTGAATTGGCTCCTGATCGCATTCTTTACCAGAGGCTATAAGCAGGGAAGTCCTCACCTCCCTTGATCCTTCCTTTCTCTTGGTCTCATCGAATCACCACTTGGCCTACCGTGTCTTTTCTATTCATCCTTGGTGGCAAGGACCAGTGCTGTACCCTCTGGGTTTTCACTTTGGATTGAGGCAAAAGCACCTTCTGGTGTTCGGCAAATCCTTTGGTCACATTGTTGAACTTGGATTGCACACGGCAGGCTTTCACTAGGGCAGCCCCTTCTGCTGTGTTAAGGCTCCCTCAGCACTTTAAATAGGCTTCAGAAACATTCTATTTGAGCCTTGTACTTGGTGTAAGTAGAAACTGGTGGGTATCTGCGAGCGCAATTTTTATTTCCCTTGGGAGTTCTGTTGTCCATCGTACTCGCGTTGTGGGATGGGAATGGGATTCCACATATACGCCTGAATACGAAGGGGACTACACAATATCGGGATGTGGAGTGTACTATTAAAAGGTATTTTTGTCGCAAAAGGATGAAATGTCACACTGTCTCCTTTCTTCACAGTTTCACCAATCCAAACATATCCATGGACCTGTTGCGAGCTGTTCTGCAGCCTCACATCAATGAAGAGATCCGTGCTGTAATCAACAAATACACCAAGGTAAGCCTTCCCAGGCCACTGTGCTCTTGCAATTCAATGGCTGTATATAGTCTGTGTGTCCAGCTCTCTGGGTGTGTTACGCTGTATATAGTCTGTGTGTCCAGCTCTCTGGGTGTGTTACGCTGTATATAGTCTGTGTGTCCAGCTCTCTGGGTGTGTTACGCTGTATATAGCCTGTGTGTCCAGCTCTCTGCGTTATGCTGAATATAGCCTGTGTGTCCAGCTCTCTGCGTTACGTTGAATATAGCCTGTGTCTCCAGCTCTCTGTGTTACGCTATAGTCTGTGTCCTGCTCTCTGCGTTACGCTGTATATAGTCTGTGTCCTGCTCTCTGGCTGTGTTACGCTGTGTATAGTCTGTGTCCTGCTCTCTGCGTTACGCTATAGTCTGTGTCCTGCTCTCTGTTACGCTGTATATAGTCTGTGTGTCCTCTCCTCTCTGCATTATGCTGTATATAGTCTGTGTGTCCTGCTCTCTGTTACGCTGTATATAGTCTGTGTGTCCTCTCCTCTCTGCATTATGCTGTATATAGTCTGTGTGTCCTGCTCTTTGGGTGTGTTACTCTGTATATAGTCTGTTTGTCCTGCTCTTTGAGCAGGTGACGCTGTATATAGTCTGTTTGTCCTGCTCTCTGCGTTACGCTGTATATAGTCTGTGTCCTGCTTTCTGTATTACTCTGTATATAGTCTGTGTGTCCTGCTGTCTGCGTTGAAGGAACTAGTATTTGGATTCAGAGTGCTCTCTGGTATGTGTTTGCCTTTTCTCTGCTTTTGTTCCTGACCGAAATGGTTTTCAGTTTTTCCAGAAGGCTGCGTGGAATGTGAAGGAGAATATTGGGGAAGATGTGGATCCTGAGCAGCTGGTGCAGGAAACCTGTAAAAACTGTTTGGAACAGGTAGGCAAATGGTGGAGGGGGGGATGGGGGAAGAGGAGAGGGGAGGATGGGATGGGATGGGGGAAGAGGAGAGGGGGAGGGGGAGGGGTGGGCGGGCAGGCGATCACCCTGATCGAGCAGATGGGGCTGTTCCTGTCACATGGTGCCCCTAGTGTCTCTGCTGATTATATCGTACAGTGCGGAATATCTGGGTTACACCTGAATCCTTCCAGCACACAGGGTGCAACTTTAGGATTAGTACTGGGAACGGAAAACACGGGGATAGAAGAATTTTTATTCTGCAAATGGTTATTAGGATACGGAATGCTTCCCCACTAATGAAGATTGTCAATCATAACGTTTGAGGGACCTGGATAATCAGTGAATGGAGAATAACATTGATGGTTAGGGAGACAGGCCAGGAAATGGGATGAGAGTGCAGAGCTCCGCTGGATGTAGAGGCACCATGAGCCAAGTGAGCACCTCCTGTGCAGTAATTTCTCATATTGTGGTTGCACGGTAGGGAATTACTTGGTGGGGAGTAGGACCCTTTTGTTCTTTCTTGTAACCGTGAGCTAGCAATGCCTTATCCCCTCTCCCTGCTGCAGGCTAAGATGATGTATTCAGATGGAGGGAAGATGATTACCAAACCCGTTGGAGAGCTTTCTGCCACCAAGGTAAGCTCAGATTTTACATTAGTGAGCACAGAGATTACCCGAATATAACTGGAACCCTGCTCCACTGAGAGCCAGGCCAGCTGTGGATCAGTGGAAAAAGACCAACCTTGTTTCTTACCATATGGAATACTGCACCGGGCTAACCGCTCCCTCAGTAGTGGCCAGAGAGCTGTTTACTGTAACCACGCTGCCACCATCCAGATCCTGATTCCGTCCAGCACAAGTGGGGTCAGCTTCACCTCTTCTTGGGCACGTCATGGGGCGGATCTGCTTGAATGGGTCCTTCCCGTTAGTCGGAGAGTGTCCCCAATGGGCTGGTATGGAGGAGTCCGCAGTCTGGACACTGTCTTAACAGCTGGAGGGAGTGAAAGGTCTGGGGGAGTAAACGGACACTCTGAGGCCATGTTTCAGAGGGACTTTGAAAGCTTGTGGATTGTAACAGATTGAGCTGTGCCCCTGAAGACTGACCGAGGTATACTTTTGTAATAAAAGTGCGTGTTATTCTTTTTATCCAGTTAAACATTGGATAGTTTCAATCAGTTCAGTTTTGTTTTGACTTCTAAAAATGTGGCTTGAAAGCTGAGTGCATTCTTCAGGACTGCCCGTGTCCCATTCACCATTATATGGCCGAAACATACCTTTGAAACAGGAAGGTGACACCTTCTGGAGAGAGTCATACACGCATTCATTGTTAATGGCCAGGCTGAATCAGTGGAACATCACCCGGCTTCTCGTATTTACTCTGTTTCAGTACAGTGTTGGTGGATCTCCCATGGCATTGCTCACAGGATGGTACAGGATACAATGGAGCTCCAGCACAACCTAGTGGATGCAGCCTGCCACTGCAGCGTGACCAGGACCTGTTTACATAGGGAATTCCCACTACATGGGCATTTTCAATGTTAAATGTTAACAGTAAAAGGTGTGACCAAAAACAGTGACAACCGGTAGTGAGATTTGTGAACAGGAAATGCCTGCATTCATATATTTATAGATATGCAATGTGTCACTACACTTTGTATTTCTTTTTCCTCTCGTGAATACACTGACTCATGTTGGAGTGTCATTCATGGATATCAGCAGTCCTACAGTGTCTCCCACAAGTGGCTGCTCCTCATGTGTGAGCTAGACAGTGAGTGTTGGCAGGCTATTCCACAACACAGGACATCATCGCTGATCCCAATTTTGTCTAAACACGTTTGCTACCAGTTGGGGTCACTGCATACTGACCAGGAGTGAAAGACCTGGCTCTTTTTCTGCCCGCATCACAGCCTGGGGACACTGAGGCTAAGTAGTGGCAAGTATATAGGATATACTTGCCTTCGAGGGGGTGCAGCGAAGGTTCACTAGATTGATTCCTGGGATGAGAGGGTTGTCCTATGAGGAGAGGGTGAGTAGAATGGACCTATATTCTCTGGAGCTTAGAAGAATGAGAGGTGATCTCATTGAAACATACAAGATTCTGAGGGGGCTTGACAGGGTAGAGGCTGAGAGGACGTTTGCCCTGGCTGGGGAGTCTAGAACTAGAGGGCATAGTCTCAGGATAAGGGGTCGGCCATTTAGGACTGAGATGAGGAGGAATTTCTTCACTCAGAGGGTGGTGATCCTGTGGAATTCTCTACCACAGAAGGCTGTGGAGGCCAAGTCACTGAATATATTTAAGAAGGAGCTAGATAGATTTCTAGGCACAAAAAGCATCAAGGTGTATGGGTAGAGAGCGGGAATATGGTATTGAGATAGAGGATCAGCCATGATCATATTGAATGGCAGAGCAGGCCCAAAGGGCTGAATGGCCTACTCCTGCTCCTATTTTCTATGTTTCTATGTTATGATGGAGGGAAGGTCATTGATGAAGTGGCTGAAGATGGTTGGGCCTAGGACACTGCCCTGAGGAACTCCTGCAGCAATGTCCTGGGGCTGAGATGATTGGCCTCCAACAACCACTACCATGTTCCTTTGTGCTAGGTATGACTCCAGCCACTGGAGAGTTTTCCCCGATTCCCATTGACTTCAATTTTACTAGGGCTCCTTGGTGCCACACTCGGTCAAATGCTGCCTTGAGGTCAAGGGCAGTCACTCTCACCTCACCTCTGGAATTCAGCTCTTTTGTCCATGTTTGGACCAAGGCTGTAATGAGGTCTGGAGCCAAGTGGTCCTGGCGGAACCCAAACTGAGCATCGGTGAGCAGGTTATTGGTGAGTAAGTGCTGCTTGATAGCACTGTCGACGACACCTTCCATCACTTTTAGAGTAGACTGATGGGGTGGTAATTGGCCGGATTGGATTTGTCCTGCTTTTTGTGGACAGGACATACCTGGGCAATTTTCCACATTGTCGGGTCGATGCCAGTGTTGTAGCTGTACTGGAACAGCTTGGCTCAAGGTACGGCTAGTTCTGGAGCACAAGTCTTCAGCACTACAGCCGGGATGTTGTCGGGGCCCATAGCCTTTGCTGTATCCATTGCACTCAGCTGTTTCTTGATATCACGTGGAGTGAATCGAATTGGCTGAAGACTGGCTTCTGTGATGGTGGGGATATCGGGAGACAGTCGAGATGGATCATCCACTCAGATCAGCCATGGCTCAGTGGTAGCACTCTCGCCAGTGATTCAGAAGGTCGTGGGTTCAAGTCCCACTCCAGAGAGGCTGTTTTTTGGATGAGATGTTAAACAGAATCTGCCCCCTCAGGCAGATGTGAAAGATCCCATTGCACTATTCGAAGAAGAGCAGGGGAGTTCACCCCAGTGCCCTGGCCAATGTGTATGCCTCAACCAACATGACTAAAACAGATTATCTGGTCATTATCTCATTGCTGTTTGTGGGATCTTGCTGTGCGCAAATTGGCTGTCACGTTTCCTACATTACAACAATGACTACACTTCAAAAGGTGTAAAACGCTTTAGGATGCTGTGAGATGGTGGAAGGCACTATATAAATGAAAGTTTTTCTTTCTTTATATGTATCTTCGAGCTTAGAAGTGTGGTATTATAATGTAAAATGTGTCTTATTGCAGCGTGCACGGCAAATGGAGGACGATCTGAGCCAGAGAGGGAGTCCAATCCCAAAGAAGGTCAGCGTGAGTGATGTTATTGGGAATGAGAAGGTCAGAAACAAGGGTTGAGGTTTGTGGGAGTTTGGGAATGGGATAGCAGACAGCATCTGCTAAGCAAGGTGGCAAGCTTGCTTTTCCAGGTTTCTCCCCTCCTCTTCTGGAGCCCCTGACCCCTGCTTGGATGGAGTTTGTGGGCACTGACTGCACCTTACCTGAACGGCTGCTCTTCAGGTGTAAGCCCAAAGAGTGAGTGCTGGCAGGCTTTCTGACCAAGGGAAGCATCCCAGTCGGGCCTCATCTTGTTCTCAGCTGATGCCCACAATTTCTAGCGGAGTTGTCTGGATAGTGGCCACCAGTTTAGACCATGTAACTCAATTCCAGCCCAGGAACTGAACTCGGGACATTCTGCCCTGTACAGATTAGTGCAACAACAGGGCAAGGTGACAAGTTGATGTAGCTCTGTGAGGGATGGAAAGGTACCACACACCCAATACAAGGCATTCAGTATCGTGCACATCAGAAAACCTGATCATCTTTTGCCAGCAGTCATTGATCTCAGAGAATCTTACAGCACAGAAGAAGGCCATTCGGCCTGTGCCGTCTCTTTGAAAGAGCTGTCCAATTTAGTCCCACACCCCAGCTTTTCCCCATAACCCTGCAAATTAGCCCTCTTCAAGTACATGTCCAATTGCCTTTTGAAAGTTCCTGTGGAATCTGATTCCACCGCCCTTTCAGGAAGTGTGTTCCAGATCGTAACAACCCTCTGTGTGAAAAAAATCTCCTCATTTCTCCTCGAGTTATAGAGTCATAGAGTTATACAGCACGGATAGAGGCCCTTCGGCCCATCGTGTCCGCGCCGGCCATCAAGCCCTGTCTACTCTAATCCCATATTCCAGCATTTGGTCCGTAGCCTTGTATGCTATGGCATTTCAAGTGCTCATCCAAATGCTTCTTGAATGTTGTGAGGGTTCCTGCCTCCACAACCCTTTCAGGCAGTGAGTTCCAGACTCCAACCACCCTCTGGGTGAAAAAGTTCTTTCTCAAATCCCCTCTAAACCTCCCGCCTTTTACCTTGAATCTATATCCCCTTGTTATAGAACCCTCAACGAAGGGAAAAAGCTCCTTAGTATCCATCCTATCTGTGCCCCTCATAATTTTGTACACCTCAATCATGTCCCCCCTCAGCCTCCTCTGCTCCAAGGAAAACAAACCCAATCTTCCCAGTCTCTCTTCATAGCTGAAGCGCTCCAGCCCTGGTAACATCCTGGTGAATCTCCTCTGCACCCTCTCCAAAGCGATCACATCCTTCCTGTAGTGTGGCGACCAGAACTGCACACAGTACTCCAGCTGTGGCCTAACCAGTGTTTTATACAGCTCCATCATAACCTCCTTGCTCTTATATTCTATGCCTCGGCTAATAAAGGCAAGTATCCCATATGCCTTCTTTACCACCTTATCTACCTGTTCCGCCGCCTTCAGGGATCTGTGAACTTGCACACCAAGATCCCTCTGACCCTCTGTCTTGCCTAGGGTCCTCCCATTCATTGTGTATTCCCTTGCCTTGTTAGTCCCTCCAAAGTGCATCACCTCGCACTTTTCCGGGTTAAATTCCATTTGCCACTGTTCCGCCCATCTGACCAACCCATCTATATCGTCCTGCAGACTGAGGCTATCCTCCTCGCTATTTACCACCCTACCAATTTTTGTATCATCAGCGAACTTACTGATCATACCTTTTACATTCATATCCAAGTCATTAATGTAGACCACAAACAGCAAGGGACCCAGCACCGATCCCTGTGGTACCCCACTGGCCACAGGCTTCCAGTCACAAAAACAACCTTCGACCATCACCCTCTGCCTTCTGCCACTAAGCCAGTTTTGTATCCAAAGTGCCAAGGCACCCTGGATTCCATGGGCTCGTACCTTCTTGACCAGTCTCCTGTGGGGGACTTTATCGAAGGCCTTACTGAAATCCATGTATACCACATCCACTGCGTTACCCTCATCCACACGCCTAGTCACCCCCTCAAAAAATTCAATCAAATTAGTCAGACATGATCTTCCCTTGACAAAGCCATGTTGACTATCCCTGATTAATCCTTGCTTCTCCAAGTGGAGACTAATTTTGTCCTTCAGAATTTTTTCCAATAATTTTCCTACCACTGATGTTAGGCTCACTGGCCTGTAGTTCCCTGGTTTTTCCCTACTCCCCTTCTTGAATAATGGTACTACATTAGCGGTTCTCCAGTCCTCTGGCACATCCCCTGTGGCCAGAGAGGTTCTGAATATATGTGTCAGAGACCCCGCAATCTCCTCCTTTGCCTCACACAGTAGCCTGGGATACATTTCGTCCGGGCCTGGGGATTTATCCATTTTTAGGCCTGCTAAAACCGCCAATACCTCCTCCCGCTCGATGTTAATATGTTCGAGTATATCACAGTCCCCCTGCCGTATTTCTATGTCTACATCGTCCTTCTCCATAGTGAAAACAGATGCAAAAAATTCATTTAGAACCCCTCCTACATCTGCCGGCTCCACACACAGATTGCCATTTTTGTCCCTAATGGGCCCTATTTTTTCCCTAGTCATCCTCTTACCCTTTATATACTTATAAAACATCTTAGGATTTTCCTTTATTTTGCTCGCCAGTGTTATTTCATGGCCCCTCCTTGATCTCCTAATTTCTTTTTTAAGTATCCCCCTGCACTTTTTGTACTCCTCTAGGGCTTCCTCCGTCTTTAGCCTTTTGTATCTGCCAAAAGCCCTCCTATTTTTCCTAATCCATTCTCGTATATCCCCTGACATCCAAGGTTCCCTGGAGTTCTTGGAACCACCCTTGACCTTTACGGGAACATGTTGCCATTGTATGGTCTCAATCTCCCTGCTGAAAGACTCCCATTGCTCCGATGCGGATTTTCCTACAAGCTGCTGAACCCAGTCCATTTTGGCCAGATCCTGCCTTATCCTATTAAAATCGGCCTTCCCCCAATTTAGAACCTTTATTTCCGGCTCCTCCCTGTCCTTTTCCATGACCACCTTAAATCTCACCGAATTATGGTCACTGTCACCAAAGTGCTCACCTACTAGCACTTCTTCCACTTGGCCGGCCACATTCCCTAGAATTAGGTCCAGTACCGCCCCCTCTCTTGTAGGACTTTCTACATGCTGGCTCAAAAAGCTCTCCTGGATGCACGTTAAGAATTTTGTACCCTCTAAGCCTTTTACACTCTGAGTATCCCAGTTAATATTGGGGAAGTTGAAGTCCCCCACTATTATTACCCTATTATTTGCACAATTTTCTGAGATTTGCCTACATATCTGTTCCTCTATCTCCCCCTGACTGTTTGGGGGTCTATCGTACACTCCCATCAAAGTGCTTGCCCCCTTTTTGTTTTTAAGCTCCACCCATATGGCCTCATTAGAGGAACCTGCTAATATATCATCCCTCCTTATGGCAGTAATTGATTCTTTAATTAATATTGCGACCCCCCCCTCCTCTTATACCTCCCCCTCTGTCTCGCCTGAAGATTCTGTACCCCGGAATATTGAGCTGCCAGTCTTGCCCCTCCCTCAACCATGTCTCTGTGACAGCAACAATATCATACTCCCATGTGTTTATCAACACCTTCAGTTCATCCACCTTATTCGCAAGACTCCTTGCATTAAAATAGATGCCATCCAGCCTTGCCCTCACATATTTGCCCTGTCTTCCAAGCTGACTTGTTTTTTTCTCTATATTTGACTGCACATCACCCCCTATTGTAGCTCCACTCTGTATCCCATCCCCCTGCCAAGTTAGTTTAAACCCCCCCCAACAGTGCTAGTTCTTTTGCCAATTATTTTAAATTTGTCCTCTGGTTACCGACCCACTTGCCAGAGGAAACAGTTTCTCCCTATTTGCTCTATCAAAACCCTTCATAATTTTGAATACCTCTATTGGGTCTCCCCTTAACCTTCTCTGCTCTAAGAATAATCCCAGCTTCTCCAGTCTCTCCACATAACTGAATGGACAGGCAGTTTTAATATATTGGTGTAATACCAGTACATTGTACGGTTTTGGCTACAGTTGCCGAGTGATTGTGGCACAGGATTAATGGCACAGAAGTCGGGAGTTCAAATCCAACAGCAAATTGTGAAATTGAATTCAATGGTTCTGGTTATTTTGCCATTTTGTTGTAAAAGGAAGTCATGATGAACCTTTGTGAAACACTGGTTCGACATCAACTGGAGTATTGTGTCCAGTTCTGGACACCGCACTTTAGGAAAGATGTGAAGGCCTTAGAAAGGGTGCAGAAGAGATTTACTAGAATGATTCTAGGAATGAGGGACTTTAGTTACGTGGATAGACTGGAGAAGCTGGGGTTGTTCTCCTTGGAACAGAGACGGTTGAGAGGAGATTTGATAGAGGTGTTCAAAATCATGAAGGGTCCAGACAGAGTAGGTAGAGAGAAACTGTTCCCATTGGTGGAAGGGTCAAGAACCAGAGGACATAGATTTAAGGTGATTGGCAAAAGAACCAAAGGTGACATGAGGAAAAACTTTTTCACGCAGCGAGTGGTTCGGATCTGGAATGCACTGCCCGAGGGGGTGGTGGAGGCAGATTCAATCATGGCCTTCAAAAGGGAACTGGATAAGTTTTTTTTTTATTCGTTCACGGGATGTGGGCGTCGCTGGCGAGGCCAGCATTTATTGCCCATCCCTAATTGCCCTCGAGAAGGTGGTGGTGAGCCGCCTTCTTGAACCGCTGCAGTCCGTGTGGTGACGGTTCTCCCACAGTGCTGTTCGGAAGGGAGTTCCAGGATTTTGACCCAGCGACGATGAAGGAACGGCGATATATTTCCAAGTCGGGATGGTGTGTGACTTGGAGGGGAACGTGCAGGTGGTGTTGTTCCCATGCGCCTGCTGCTCTTGTCCTTCTAGGTGGTAGAGGTCGCGGGTTTGGGAGGTGCTGTCGAAGAAGCCTTGGCGAGTTGCTGCAGTGCATCCTGTGGATGGTGCACACTGCAGCCACAGTGCGCCGGTGGTGAAGGGAGTGAATGTTTAGGGTGGTGGATGGGGTGCCAATCAAGCGGGCTGCTTTATCTTGGATGGTGTCGAGCTTCTTGAGTGTTGTTGGAGCTGCACTCATCCAGGCAAGTGGAGAGTATTCCATCACACTCCTGACTTGTGCTTTGTAGATGGTGGAAAGGCTTTGGGGAGTCAGGAGGTGAGTCACTCGCCGCAGAATACCCAGCCTCTGACCTGCTCTCGTCGCCACAGTATTTATATGGCTGGTCCAGTTAAGTTTCTGGTCAATGGTGACCCCCAGGATGTTGATGGTGGGGGATTCGGCGATGGTAATGCCGTTGAATGTCAAGGGGAGGTGGTTAGACTCTCTCTTGTTGGAGATGGTCATTGCCTGGCACTTATCTGGCGCAAATGTTACTTGCCACTTATGAGCCCAAGCCTGGATGTTGTCCAGGTCTTGCTGCATGTAGGCTCGGACTGCTTCATTATCTGAGGGGTTGCGAATGGAACTGAACACTGTGCAGTCATCAGCGAACATCCCCATTTCTGACCTTATGATGGAGGGAAGGTCACTGATGAAGCAGCTGAAGATGGTTGGGCCTAGGACACTGCCCTGAGGAACTCCTGCAGCAATGCCCTGGGGCTGAGATGATTGGCCTCCAACAACCACTACCATCTTCCTTTGTGCTAGGTATGACTCCAGCCACTGGAGAGTTTTCCCCCTGATTCCCATTGACGTCAATTTTACTAGGGCTCCTTGGTGCCACACTCGGTCAAATGCTGCCTTGATGTCAAGGGCAGTCACTCTCACCTCACCTCTGGAATTCAGCTCTTTTGTCCATGTTTGGACCAAGGCTGTAATGAGGTCTGGAGCCGAGTGGTCCTGGCGGAACCCAAACTGAGCATCGGTGAGCAGGTTATTGGTGAGTAAGTGCCGCTTGATAGCACTGTTGACGACACCTTCCATCACTTTGCTGATGATTGAGAGTAGACTGATGGGGCGGTAATTGGCTGGATTGGATTTGTCCTGCTTTTTGTGGACAGGACATACCTGGGCAATTTTCCACATTGTCGGGTAGATGCCAGTGTTGTAGCTGTACTGGAACAGCTTGGCTAGTGGCACAGCTAGTTCTGGAGCACAAGTCTTCAGCACTACAGCCGGGATGTTGTCGGGGCCCCTAGCCTTTGCTGTATCCAGTGCACTCAGCCGTTTCTTGATATCACGTGGAGTGAATCGAATTGGCCGAAGACTGGCTTCCGTGATGGTGGGGATAACGGGAGGAGGCTGAGATGGATCATCCACTCGGCACTTCTGGCTGAAGATGGTTGCAAACGCTTCAGTACTTGAAAGGAATAAATTTGCAGGGCTATGGGGATTGGGCGAGGGAGTGGGACTAGCTGGATTGTTCTTGCAGAGAGCCGACTGGTCTCCTTCTGTGCTGTAACCTTTTTATCATTCTATAACCCAACTGTTTCACTAATGTCCTTCAGGGAGGGAACCTGCTGTCCTTAGCCGGTCTGGGCCTACATGTGACCCATATCATGTGGTTGACTCTATGCCCTCAGACAATAATGCTGCCTGACCAGTGTCACCCACATCCCAAGGATGAGGTATTGCCCTTTCACCTCCCTTCTGTACAGACGTCCCGAACTGACCTCGGTTTCGAGAGGTTACACCTGCGTCACTACCTCAGTGATTGGCTAGTCTGTGGAGACAATCCCAGTCACTGGGTCTACACCATTTTTGGTCTCCTCAGAAACCAGGCTAACCCACAGTTCAGCTGCCCCGGGCATCCGTGCCCACTGGAGGTCACCGACGGTGGCAAGTCCAGTGTGGACCGTACAATGTCGGGCAAGCAGCAGACGATGACGCAGCAGACGGTGAGCAGGGTCATGATACACCTCTACACCCAACTCGATCCCGTGGTAGAAGCTGGAAACACTGAGATGTGTAAAGGTTTAAACAAATTGGACTTGTTCTTTTACAGAGGAAAGGACGACCACCTGGACACCTGATCTCATTTGACCGGACCACCCCAAGTGCCGCTGTGTGAGTACAGTTCCGCTAGAGCACGGCTGTCCTCTCTCATGGTTAGGGTGGAAGGGAATTGGTTCAACTCCCACCTACAACTGACTGCTTTTCCACTAGTTTTCCTGCAGATTACTTTTGGGAATGATTGTAAACCTAAAGTAATGATGATAAACCTTTTTCCCTCAGTTTCACTGGCTCGGTAACAGTTAGTGGTCCCCACAAGAGCACAACTGTGACAGTTGACGGGTGTGTTCAGGGGGAGGGCTGTTTCTTACTCCAGGTTACAGTATCCCGTGTTCGGGGGTCTGTTTCTCACTCCAGGTTACAGTATCCCGTGTTCAGGGGTCTGTTTCTCACTCCAGGTTACAGTATCCCGTGTTCAGGGGTCTGTTTCTCACTCCAAGTTACAGTATCCCGTGTTCAGGGCAGGGGGGTGGGCTGTTTCTCACTCCAGGTTACAGTATCCTGTGCTTGGGGGGCTCAGGTTGCCGTACATTCAGGACCAAAAAATGTTTTGTGTGTTTAATGGATCAAGTATTGTGACCCTACCCCAAAGACATTGTGTTGAATTAAAAGAATACAGTGGCGAGGATGGAGCTAGCCTTTCTCCGGCAGCCACGCTCAGAGCTTGTGTTTCGAACTAGGGGGTGCCTGGAGCAGCCTTCTACTGCCAACTGCTCGAGGGATATTTCCAATGCTGAGAAAAATCTGCCGGTGTTAACTGGCTGTTTGACTTTGGAGGGCATCACAGCAGCGTCCTTTCTAGGGCTGTGCCTGGGTGGAGTTTGGTGTGAGTCAAGAACAGGGTTGTGTAAAGGTAAGAAAGTTTTCAAAACCCCACAGTGCTGTTATCAGAAAGGCTCTAACATCTCTCTCTCTCTCTCTCTCTCTCTCTCTCTCTCTCTCAGCTCAAAGGTGAAGTACACTGAGCCAATCAAACGGGAAGGACCTAAGGTAATGCTTTCAGCTTGTGCCAGCCTCTCTAACTGGAATTTGAAATGTTATTTATTTTTTTGCAAATAAATGTCTCCAGTTCCTCCTCCCCCAATTGAAGGCACTGACCCATTCCACACCACCCTCTTGTGAGCCTAGATAGTGGGTGTCAGTGGGCTAATTGACTGTGGAGGGCATCACAGCAGTTCCCAATATTGTCCTCGGCTTGTTTCCCAGGGGTTAATGGAACCTGATTATTGTGTTTGAAAGGGAAATCTATTAGAGTTTTTTGAGGATGTAACTAGCAGGGTAGATAAAGGGGAGCCAGTGGATATCATATATTTGGATTTTCAAAAGACATTCGATAAGGTGCCTCATGAACAGTTGTTACACAAGATAAGGGCTCATGGGGTTGGGGGTAATATATTAGCATGGATAGAGGATTGGTTAATGGACAGAAAACGGAGAGTAGGGTCATTTTCAGGTTGGCAGGCTGTAACTAGTGGGGTGCTGCAAGGATCAGTGCTTGGGCCTCAGCTATTTCCAATCTGTATTAATGACTTAGATGAAGGGACCGAGTGTAATGTATCCAAGTTTGCTGACGATACAAAGCTAGGTGGGAAAGTAAGCTGTGAGGAGGACACAGAGTCTGCAAAGGGATAGAGACAGGTTAAGTGAGTGGGCAAGAAGGTGGCAGATGGAGTATAATGTGGGGAAATGTGAGGTTATTCACTTTGGTAGGAAGAATAGAAAAACAGAATATTCTTTAAATGGTGAGAAACTATTAAATGTTGGTGTTCAGAGAGATTTGGGTGCCCTCATACAAGAAACACACGAAGTTAACATGCAGGTACAGCAAGCAATTAGGAAGGCAAATGACATGTTGGGCTTTATTGCAAGGGTGTTGGAGTACAAGAGTAAGGAAGTCTTGCTACAGTTGTACAGGGCTTTGGTGAGACCTCACCTGGAGTACTGCGTACAGTTTTGGTCTCTTTATCTAAGGAAGGATATCCTTCCCTTAGAGACGGTGCAATGAAGGTTCACTCGATTAATTGCTGGGATGAGAGGGTTGTCCTATGAGGTAAGGTTGAGTAGAATGGGCCTATACTCTCTGGAGTTCAGAAGAATGAGAGGTGATCTCATAGAAACATATAAGATTCTGAGAGGGCTTGACAGGGTAGATACTGAGAGGTTGTTTCCCCTGGCTGGAGAGTCTAGAACTAGGGGGCATAGTCTCAGGATAAAGGGTCGGCCATTCAAGACTGAGATGAGGAGAAATTTCTTCACTCAGAGGTTTGTGAATTTTTGGAATTCTCTACCCCAGAGGGTTGTGGATGCTCAGTAGTTGAATATATTCCAGACTGAGATGGATTGATTTTTGGTCTCTAGGGGAATCAAGGGATATGGGGATTGGGCGGGAAAGTGGAGTTGAGGTTGAAGATCAGCCATGATCTGATTGAATGGTGGACCAGGCTCGAGGGGCCGTATGGCCTACTCCTGCTCCTATTCCTTATGTTCTTATGTTCTGATCTAGAGCGGAAGCCCTGGCTGATTTCCCCTTCCTAGCCAGTGTTGGAGGCCTGTTTAAACATCCCAACTGCTGCTCTGCCTGGGTTCACCATTCCCCTGTCGGGGAAGCTGGCACTGACAGGTCACCCTGTGGGCAGCGTGCAGACTGGCGGAGAGGCAGCGCCACAGGACTTGCTCACGTGTCTGCAGCCCAACTGTGTGCGTTGAGCGGAAGCTATTTGCTGAAAGTAAAAGACGGCAATGAATGGGCCGTGGTGGGAGACTGAAGAGAGCAGCAGACAATACACAATATTAATAGTTTTGCATTCTACATCTTCACAGTGGGACCCAGCCAGGCTGAATACATCAACCACATTTGTGCTTGGATCACGTGCTAACAAGTAAGCAGTCGGTTTGCATGTTTTGTATATCCTCAGTCAGGGAATGCTGACTTTCTCTCATCAATAAGACCTGAATTGAAGAGAAGAGCTTTGGAATTTCTTCGCTCTTCATCGTCTGGCTTCTAACACCTGAGCTGTGAGTCCCGGCCCACTGCTTCCCACTGTAGTGATGTCCTGCACTGAGGCCCTCACCTGAGCTGTGAGTCCCGGCCCACTGCTTCCCACTGTAGTGATGTCCTGCACTGAGGCCCTCACCTGAGCTGTGAGTCCCGGCCCACTGCTTCCCACTGTAGTGATGTCCTGCACTGAGGCCCTCACCTTGTTTTCTTGGTGCAAAAATGTGCATTGCTGAATGTACAAGTATTTGACCTGCGATATCTTGCACTCTCACAAAGTGAGGATTTCATTGTTGGGGAGTAGAATATCTTCAATTATTTGCACCCTGTGTTAGCATCACACACACCCAGGGCAGGTACAGCACAGGTTAGATAAAGCTCCCTCTACACTGTCCCATCAAACACTCCCAGGGCAAGTACAGCACGGGTTAGATACAGAGTAAAGCTCCCTCTACACTGTCCCATCAAACACTCCCAGGGCAGATACAGCACAGGTTAGATACAGAGTAAAGCTCCCTCTACACTGTCCCACCAAACACTCCCAGGGCAGTTACAACACGGGTTAGATACTGGGTAAAGCTCCCTCTACACTGTCCCACCAAACACTCCCAGGGCAGGTACAGCACGGGTTAGATACAGAGTAAAGCTCCCTCTACACTGTCCCACCAAACACTCCCAGGGCAGGTACAGCACGGGTTAGATACAGAGTAAAGCTCCCTCTACACTGTCCCACCAAACACTCCCAGGGCAGGTACAGCACGGGTTAGATACAGAGTAAAGCTCCCTCTATACTGTCCCATCAAACACTCCCAGGACAGGAACAACATGGGTTAGATACAGAGTAAAGCTCCTTGTACTCAATGTACTAATCTTATGCCAGTGTAAGAAGACCAGGAGTTACACTGTGTGATTAATAAACATGGTAGTATAGGATTTCTGTGTTATAGTTTTGAAAAGAGAGAATGATTAATGATGTGCTGGAGGATTTAAAGACAGCCAGTTTTGACTGCAGGGTACCTTTTGCTCTCTTGTACATGGAGTAGCTTTCTTATAACAACCTCCTAGTATGTTGGGCTCTGATTGGATGTTGCTCCATTCTAATTATCATCTCCACACTGTTTGAGAGCAAGAAAAATGGTGGCGCCCTTTAAATGGCTGCTGTAGCCCTTTAAATAGAGGAGTGTGGAGCTAATATTCCCCCACAGGCAAGCTCCCTGTGACTGGTAGATTCACACTGGGATTGTTCCTGTGAATGCCTAAACTGGACCTTAGCGCAGGAACAGCTGTGGGTAACTGGAGCAGGAGCAAAGCCCACTGCTCACTGTTCCCAACAGAAACTCCCACCCCATCTCCGGTCGGACGTGTTAATGCCGGAGCCTGAAATATTAAGGGTTGTTTCTGTAACTTCTCTGCGTTGGTATCTGTGCTTCCCAGAGCTCCATAAAGAGGAAGCTGTCTGATCCCAAGTGTAGCGTTATTGACGTGACTGCATCTAAACTGCTGAGGAAGTGTTTTGTTTCTGTGGGTGATCTCTTTATACTCCTGCTGTTTCAGAGCCTTGGGAATGGGTGGCACACGTGGAAGAATCTACATCAAGCATCCCGAACTGTTCAAGGTGAGAGCAAGTGGGCCATCACCCTAAGCACCTGCATTGAAGGCCTCTGTGGTAGCAGGCTCACTAGGTATTGAACTATTCACACCCATTCCCTATCACCAGCACTGACAGAGTCCAGGTGACCAGCGTTACAGTTCGGGCTTTTCTCTCAACCCTTCTGTAAGGAGACGACCAAACCCGTATCTTTATTCTCTGAGTAAAGGTTAGCACAGCCCAGGTTTAATGATTAACCCTGAATCGCAGCAAATGGTCCACTGGAGAATATGTGGGATGGCCACCAAATTCTCCCAACACCTCGGAAATCGTAAAGATAACGCAGTGTTAGACCGCTTTAAACAAATGGGTCTCCATTTGCTCAGTGATCACAGCCCAGGGGGTCTTGTGTCCAGCAGTGAACTGACAAACACTGGAACACCTCCCCTTGTTATACCCAGTTACTAACAGCAGCTGTGGCTGATGGTGAGACTTTGAAATGCCCTCTCCCTTTCTCCTTCACAGAGCGCAGAATTTAGAATTCCAGATAAAGCTAATCGGGGGTTCTGAAGGAGACAAATAATCTCTGAGTAGCAAAGGAGGCCCTGGGATTACATTTAAAGATTTCCACAACTCTAAAATGATACATATACAAAATATACACGCCTCACACTAAAACTCTTATTTTCTTCATAGGGAGCTTATTCTCAGTCTGCTGTTTATCCCCATCCCCTTGTGTGTCTGTGTTAGTTTGTCCCTCTAATGTGCTGCTTCTCTCTGTGTGTTTCTTTCTCACACTCTCTCTCATTCCTGCCAATTGCGCCAGAAGAAATTCAGTCCGGCAGACAGGATGTTTTCCCACCTATTCTCACGCTGGTTCAGTTCCAACTGTTGCTCTGCAGAACTGGGCACCTCTTTAAACCCCACACCAATATCTCCACAGATCTCCTACCTGATTCAATGTGCTCACTAGCTTTAGCTTTCACCCTCACCCCCCATCTTGTGCATTCTCCTCTCCCTATCTCTCATTCATTATCTCCTTTGCATCAAACACTTGCCCACAGACACCACCGCCCCCCCCCGGCCCGCGGACGCCCCCGCCCGCTCTCAGCGCGGCCCCCACCCTCCTTTGTCTTTAGCGCTGATGTTCACCTGTGTTCCTCAATTACACACTTCTTTCTCTTGTTCATGCTTCCTCACTCTGCCCCCTGTCTCCGAAGTTTGGAGAATCTTCAAGTATTTCACTAAACGCACACAAATGCCGACCCAGACCTGTCTAATGTGCAGTAAAGAAGAAAGCCTTGTATAGCGCCGTATCACGTCACTGAGAAAAGAAGAAAGCCTTGTATAGCGCCGTATCACGTCACTGAGAAAAGTCCCACCGCGCTTCACATTGCACGAATCAAAGGCAAATGCAGCACAACAATATCCCTCAATCAGCAGCGAGGTGAACGACCAGTTATTGTATTTGGTTGGTTGAGGGAAGAGTGTTGGCCCAGGACACCATTCAGATATCAGATCCCAGCTGATCGACCATGTGGAAGTCAGTGAGTGAGTGACTGCCACATAAACCCAGCTAAAATCCTGAGTAGCTGTAAGTCAGGCTTGTTTGTGTGTTCAACAACAACAACAACTGGCATTTATCTAGCATCTTAAAATGTGGTAAAATGTCCCAAGGCGTTTCACAGGAGCAATTATCAAACAAAATTTGACACTGAGCCACATGGAGATATTAGGACAGGTGACCGAAAGCTTGGTCAAAGAGGTAGGTTTTAAGGAGCCTCTTACAGGAGGAGAGAGAGGGGGAGAGGTTTAGGGAGGGAATTCTAGAGCTCAGTGTCTAGGCAGCTGAAGGCACGGCCGCCAATGGTGGAGTGATTAAAATGGGGATGTTCAAGAGGGCAGAATTGGAGGAGCGCAGAGATCTCGGAGGGTTGTAGGGCTGGAGGTGGTTACAGAGATAGGGAGGGGGCGAGGCCGTGGAGGGATTGAGGATGAGAATTTTAAAACCGAGGCGTTCCCGGACCAGGAGCCAATGTAGGTCAGCGAGCACAGGGACGATGGGTAAATGGGACTTGGTGTGAGTTAGGATACAGGCAGCAGAGTTTTGGATGAGCTCAAGTTTATGGAGGGTGGAAGGTGGGAGGCCGGCCAGGAGAGCATAGGGATGGTGTGTGTCGGTGCTGTGTTTTACCCTGTGTGTGTGTGTCGGTGCTGTGTTTTACCCTGTGTGTGTGTCGGTGCTGTGTTTTACCCTGTGTGTGTGTCGGTGCTGTGTTTTACCCTGTGTGTGTGTCGGTGCTGTGTTTTACCCTGTGTGTGTGTCGGTGCTGTGTTTTACCCTGTGTGTGTGTCGGTGCTGTGTTTTACCCTGTTTGTGTGTCGGTGCTGTGTTTTACCCCGTGTGTGTGTCGGTGCTGTGTGTTACCCTGTGTGTGTGTCGGTGCTGTATTTTACCCCATGTGTGTGTCGGTGCTGTGTTTTACCCCGTGTGTGTGTCGGTGCTGTGTTTTACCCCGTGTGTGTGTCGGTGCTGTGTTTTACCCCGTGTGTGTGTCGGTGCTGTGTTTTACCCCGTGTGTGTGTCGGTGCTGTGTTTTACCCCGTGTGTGTGTCGGTGCTGTGTTTTACCCCGTGTGTGTGTCGGTGCTGTGTTTTACCCCGTGTGTGTGTCGGTGCTGTGTTTTACCCCGTGTGTGTGTCGGTGCTGTGTTTTACCCCGTGTGTGTGTCGGTGCTGTGTTTTACCCAGTGTGTGTGTCGGTGCTGTGTTTTACCCCGTGTGTGTGTCGGTGCTGTGTTTTACCCCGTGTGTGTGTCGGTGCTGTGTTTTACCCAGTGTGTGTGTCGGTGCTGTGTTTTACCCAGTGTGTGTGTCGGTGCTGTGTTTTACCCAGTGTGTGTGTCGGTGCTGTGTTTTACCCAGTGTGTGTGTCGGTGCTGTGTTTTACCCAGTGTGCGTGTCGGTGCTGTGTTTTACCCAGTGTGCGTGTCGGTGCTGTGTTTTACCCAGTGTGTGTGTCGGTGCTGTGTTTTACCCCGTGTGCGTGTCGGTGCTGTGTTTTACCCCGTGTGCGTGTCGGTGCTGTGTTTTACCCCGTGCGCGTGTCGGTGCTGTGTTTTACCCCGTGCGCGTGTCGGTGCTGTGTTTTACCCCGTGCGCGTGTCGGTGCTGTGTTTTACCCCGTGCGCGTGTCGGTGCTGTGTTTTACCCCGTGCGCGTGTCGGTGCTGTGTTTTACCCCGTGCGCGTGTCGGTGCTGTGTTTTACCCCGTGCGCGTGTCGGTGCTGTGTTTTACCCCGTGCGCGTGTCGGTGCTGTGTTTTACCCCGTGCGCGTGTCGGTGCTGTGTTTTACCCCGTGCGCGTGTCGGTGCTGTGTTTTACCCCGTGCGCGTGTCGGTGCTGTGTTTTACCCCGTGCGCGTGTCGGTGCTGTGTTTTACCCCGTGCGCGTGTCGGTGCTGTGTTTTACCCCGTGCGCGTGTCGGTGCTGTGTTTTACCCCGTGCGCGTGTCGGTGCTGTGTTTTACCCCGTGCGCGTGTCGGTGCTGTGTTTTACCCCGTGCGCGTGTCGGTGCTGTGTTTTACCCCGTGCGCGTGTCGGTGCTGTGTTTTACCCCGTGCGCGTGTCGGTGCTGTGTTTTACCCCGTGCGCGTGTCGGTGCTGTGTTTTACCCCGTGCGCGTGTCGGTGCTGTGTTTTACCCCGTGCGCGTGTCGGTGCTGTGTTTTACCCCGTGCGCGTGTCGGTGCTGTGTTTTACCCCGTGTGCGTGTCGGTGCTGTGTTTTACCCCGTGGTGATGTCGCTCTCTTCTGTGAGTGATTTGAACACGTTTCTGAGCCGTGCCTGTTCTCATCTGCACTCTCCCTGATTTTCAGTACTCTGCTGACTCACAGGATAAGCACTGGCTCGGAGAGAAGCATCACATGCCAGCCACAGGGGGGAAGATGGTGAGTATGGACACTTAGCCTCGAACCAGCACAAGCAGCTCATCGAGCTCAACTTCTTCACCTCAAGGGCAAAATATTCCATAACCTCTGCTGCCAGCAGGCTTCGCGGGCCATTTTCCGATAACTGCCGACATTACAGGTGACACAGGGTCTCGGAATTGTGGCCCCAAAACACCACCATTATTGTTGCTCTTTCACCACTTCAGTGTTGCAGTGACAAAATTGTGGTTTAGAGGATGGTGTGTCGGTGTGTGGCTGTCTGTCTGTCGGTGTGTGGCTGTCTGTCTGTCGGTGTGTGGCTGTCTGTCTGTCGGTGTGTGTGTGGCTGTCTGTCTGTCGCTGTGTGTGTGGCTGTCTGTCTGTCGCTGTGTGTGTGGCTGTCTGTCTGTCGCTGTGTGTGTGGCTGTCTGTCGCTGTGTGTGTGGCTGTCTGTCGCTGTGTGTGTGGCTGTCTGTCTGTCGCTGTGTGTGGCTGTCTGTCTGTCGCTGTGTGTGTGGCTGTCTGTCTGTCGCTGTGTGTGTGGCTGTCTGTCTGTCGCTGTGTGTGTGGCTGTCTGTCTGTCGCTGTGTGTGTGGCTGTCTGTCTGTCGCTGTGTGTGTGGCTGTCTGTCTGTCGCTGTGTGTGTGGCTGTCTGTCTGTCGCTGTGTGTGTGGCTGTCTGTCTGTCGCTGTGTGTGTGGCTGGCTGGCTGTCGCTGTGTGTGTGGCTGGCTGGCTGTCGCTGTGTGTGTGGCTGGCTGGCTGTCGCTGTGTGTGTGGCTGGCTGGCTGTCGCTGTGTGTGTGGCTGGCTGGCTGTCGCTGTGTGTGTGGCTGGCTGGCTGTCGCTGTGTGTGTGGCTGTCTGGCTGTCGCTGTGTGTGTGGCTGGCTGGCTGTCGCTGTGTGTGTGGCTGGCTGGCTGTCGCTGTGTGTGTGGCTGGCTGGCTGTCGCTGTGTGTGTGGCTGGCTGGCTGTCGCTGTGTGTGTGGCTGGCTGGCTGTCGCTGTGTGTGTGGCTGGCTGGCTCTGGCTGGCTGTCTGTCTGTCTGGTTGGCTGTCTGTGTGGTTGACTCTGTCTGTCTGTCTATGTGCATGTCTGTGTGTGCGTGCGTGGGTCTGGCTGTCTGCCTGTGTGGGTGTGGCTGGTTGTCTGTGTGTATCTGTGTGGTTGACTCTGTCTGTCTGTCTATCTCTGTGCATATCTGTGTGTGTGCGGGTCCGGCTGCCTGCCTGTGCGGGTCCGGCTGCCTGCCTGTGCGGGTCCGGCTGCCTGCCTGTGCGTGTGTGGGTATCTGCACTGACAGCCTTCTCCCTCCTTGTATTATTTTTGCCCCTTTCCGTGCACCACTCCCCAGCCTAGACCGTGCTTCTGCCTGCACTGCTCTGTAGTGACTGCCGGGAGACAAGCGACTCGACTGATGATGTCTTTTTGTTTCCTCCTTCCTCGCGATGGGAAGGTGCTTTTCCTCCGGGTGAGGAGTTCAGTGATTGCAGGGCCTTGGGCACTTCCTGGCTAAGGGCAGCTTCATTAAGCAGATGCAGCCTCCTATGAACTGGTAGCTGCACACCTTGTGCGTGCTGTGTATTGGGTAGCATGCTCCGGGGTAACCGAGCCTCTAATCACGGTTCATCACTCACCAGCGAACATGTGAGATGTCCCCTATAGACTCCTTTCCACCTTAGAAGATGGAAACATCTTTCCATCAGACCCACGTGTACAGGACAAACGACTGGGTTAGGATTTAATTACAGGTTAAATAATATGTAGTAGCCAAAATACACAGGAAGAAGCTGAAACTGCACAATACTTATAAACCATAATTGCAGAATGAGGCCATAAGGGGTTTATATATCATCTGATTAGCAGCAGGACTTTAGGTGAAAGAGTTACATGTCTGCCCACAGAGTTCAGATGTCTTGGCCAGAACTACAACTTAGCAGCCAGAGCTGTAGTTAAACCAAGGGGCTCCATTCATCTAGCGATTTGTTACAAGTAAACAAACCCACTGAGAGTTGATCACGTTTTACACCTTGTGAGACGTTAATATCTAGAAATTGCTGCTTCCTCCTCACATTCCCCCAGACAGGGCTTCACACTTGCAATAGATTTTCCACATTGCTCAGTATTGAGAGAGAATTGGCCACACCACCTAGGGGTTGCCAACCCTCCAGGAATTAAACACTAATCTCCAGGACACTGCTGCGAGCAACCCGGGAGAAAAACCATAGGGGCAATAAAAAAATTGTTTTTTAAAAAACTTTCTTTGAACACTTCTGATTATTAGTTATAAAAATATCGGGCATAGGAAAAACTGACAGTGAAAAATCATCCTATCGGATAATGAAGAGTTTACTCACTTTCCGATTGTCCGTGGGAAGGTGGTACACTGTGAGGATGGATGTGTTGGGCGACCAATGGTGGGAGTGTTGGGGCGGGGAGGTTGATGGCAGGAGGTCATGTGATGATACCTCCAGGAATATGTCCAACCAGAGTTGGCAACCCTAAAACCACCATCTGTCAATCCACATACATTAGCTGCTGATTCGGTTGTTTCTAAAGAAAGGTATTTGCTTTCCCATAGACACAGAGGGCTAGAATTCCCCCAATAACTATGCATGGGTGATAAATGTAGTCCAATGTCTGCCGGTTCCAGCAGGTTGTGAATCTTGGTGAGGACCAATAGCTTCCATTTTAACTCGAGCTTCCATTTTAACTAGCTGTTTTAATAACTGTGAAATAAAGACAGAAATCCCCCTATTTGTCACGGCCACAGCCAGTCTTGGTGAGGCACAGCACACAAGTAATTCACTTAGCCACCATCTTGCCTCACTGCCTCAGGACTGGATATAAATATCCTGCATGTCCAAAAGCTGACTCTCTCCAGTTCATTTTTGCACAGACCCGAATTACTTTATATTAATTTTTATTGTGCCCTCGACCCATGCGTGTTTAGTCTCCTCGAGCGCGGTATGCTGTTTTCTTATCTTCTCACTCATGTCCGCCCCCAGTCCTTCTCGAGAGGAAATGCTGTCTGAATCTCCCAGTAGCAGCCTTGCCCGGGGACAAACTTCACAGGGATCTCATTGCATGAGGTGAAAGTGGTGAGGGGGACCCGCTGGGCGTGCCAGGTGCTGCTCTGACTGTAATGTATTTATATTTAAGGCTTACCTGCTAATAGAAGATGACATTCGAGAACTGGCAGCCAGTGATGACTACAGGTGAGAACCTTTGGCAACAAACAACTGACCGTCCAAAGCTGGTCCTGTGAGGGGAGGGGAGGGCTGAACCTGGCAGGTTAGAAACAAGTCTCTGATAATGGGGATTGTTGTAAATGATAATCGAGTATTTTTGGACCAAGTTGGATTCCAAGTGATGCAGGAAGTTGAAGGCTGTTTGTGGCAAGGGGTTTAAATAACCAGCTTGGCATGGTGAAAGTCTACAGCTAGGCAGTCTCGTGCACCGGGGTCTAAACTGTGTGGATGGGAGAGGAAGAATGGAGTTGGGAAGAGTCCTGTGAAGAGTGGAGGGAGGGTGGTAGTTAGAGAATTAACCTCTGCTGGAAGTCCTTGACTGTGAAACTTACCCATCTAATCGAGGTGTTTAAGATGATTAAAGGTTTTGATAGTGCAGATAGAGAAAAGCTATTTCCTCTGGTGGGAGAGTCCAGAACAAGGGGGCATAACCTTAAAATTAGAGCTAGGCCGTTCATGGGTGATGCCAGGAAGCACTTCTTCACACAAAGGGGAGTGGGAATCGGGAACTCTCTCCGCTAAAAGGCTGTTGAGGCTGGGGGTCAATAGAAAATTTCAAAACTGAGATTGATAGGTTTTTGTTTGGTAAGGGTATTAAGTGATATGGAACCAGGGCGGGTGGATGAAGTTAAGATACAGATCAGCCATGATCTCATTAAATGGCGGAAAGGCTCAAAGGACTGAATGGCCTCCTCCTGATCCGATGTTCCATCGTGAAATGATTGCCTCCATCGGAAAACACTGAGGAATGATGCACAGGATGGAGACGGGGAACTGGGATAGGGAGATGAAGGAGGGCGAGAGGACAGATGGTCCTCATGACATACCACCCATTAAGCAGTTGAAAGGACTAACTCTCCAAATTTACTTCATTGGTTATATAGTGTATGTGGATGATGTTCCTCAATACAAGAGTAAAGACACAGTGCAAAAGGCAAATTTAATAGATCAGTGTGAGGGAATCCAACAGGAAAATTTTGCCGGGCTATGGCAAAAGAGTGGGGGACCAGGTCTAATTGGATAGCTCTTTCAAAGAGCCGGCACAGGCACAATGGGCTGAATGGACTCCTATAATACTGTGTGTCCCTCACTAACCATTCTATAATATTTAATGAATCACTGTGGCCCTCACTAACACACTGTATAAATATTAATAGATCACTGTGGCCCTCACTAACACACTGTATAATATTAATAGATCACTGTGGCCCTCACTAACACACTGTATAATTATTAATAGATCACTGTGGCCCTCACTAACACACTGTATAATATTAATAGATCACTGTGGCCCTCACTAACACACTGTATAATATTAATAGATCACTGTGGCCCTCACTAACACACTGTATAATTATTAATAGATCACTGTGGCCCTCACTAACACACTGTATAATATTAATAAATCACTGTGGCCCTCACTAACACACTGTATAATATTAATAAATCACTGTGGCCCTCACTAACACACTGTATAATATTAATAAATCACTGTGGCCCTCACTAACACACTGTATAATATTAATAAATCACTGTGGCCCTCACTAACACACTGTATAATTATTAATAGATCACTGTGGCCCTCACTAACACACTGTATAATTATTAATAGATCACTGTGGCCCTCACTAACACACTGTATAATATTAATAGATCACTGTGGCCCTCACTAACACACTGTATAATATTAATAGATCACTGTGGCCCTCACTAACACACTGTATAATTATTAATAGATCACTGTGGCCCTCACTAACACACTGTATAATATTAATAAATCACTGTGGCCCTCACTAACACACTGTATAATATTAATAAATCACTGTGGCCCTCACTAACACACTGTATAATATTAATAAATCACTGTGGCCCTCACTAACACACTGTATAATATTAATAAATCACTGTGGCCCTCACTAACACACTGTATAATATTAATAAATCACTGTGGCCCTCACTAACACACTGTATAAATATTAATAGATCACTGTGGCCCTCACTAACACACTGTATAATATTAATAAATCACTGTGGCCCTCACTAACACACTGTATAATATTAATAGATCACTGTGGCCCTCACTAACACACTGTATAATATTAATAGATCACTGTGCCCTCACTAACACACTGTATAATATTAATAGATCACTGTGGCCCTCACTAACACACTGTATAATTATTAATAGATCACTGTGGCCCTCACTAACACACTGTATAATTATTAATAGATCACTGTGGCCCTCACTAACACACTGTATAATTATTAATAGATCACTGTGGCCCTCACTAACACACTGTATAAATATTAATAGATCACTGTGGCCCTCACTAACACACTGTATAATATTAATAGATCACTGTGGCCCTCACTAACACACTGTATAATTATTAATAGATCACTGTGGCCCTCACTAACACACTGTATAAATATTAATAGATCACTGTGGCCCTCACTAACACACTGTATAATATTAATAGATCACTGTGGCCCTCACTAACACACTGTATAATATTAATAGATCACTGTGGCCCTCACTAACACACTGTATAATATTAATAGATCACTGTGGCCCTCACTAACACACTGTATAATATTAATAGATCACTGTGGCCCTCACTAACACACTGTATAATTATTAATAGATCACTGTGGCCCTCACTAACACACTGTATAATTATTAATAGATCACTGTGGCCCTCACTAACACACTGTATAATTATTAATAGATCACTGTGGCCCTCACTAACACACTGTATAAATATTAATAGATCACTGTGGCCCTCACTAACACACTGTATAATATTAATAGATCACTGTGGCCCTCACTAACACACTGTATAAATATTAATAGATCACTGTGGCCCTCACTAACACACTGTATAATATTAATAGATCACTGTGGCCCTCACTAACACACTGTATAATATTAATAAATCACTGTGGCCCTCACTAACACACTGTATAAATATTAATAGATCACTGTGGCCCTCACTAACACACTGTATAAATATTAATAGATCACTGTGGCCCTCACTAACACACTGTATAATATTAATAGATCACTGTGGCCCTCACTAACACACTGTATAATATTAATAGATCACTGTGGCCCTCACTAACACACTGTATAAATATTAATAGATCACTGTGGCCCTCACTAACACACTGTATAAATATTAATAGATCACTGTGGCCCTCACTAACGCACTGTATAATATTAATAGATCACTGTGGCCCTCACTAACACACTGTATAATATTAATAGATCACTGTGGCCCTCACTAACACACTGTATAATATTAATAAATCACTGTGGCCCTCACTAACACACTGTATAATATTAATAGATCACTGTGGCCCTCACAAACACACTGTATAATATTAATAGATCACTGTGGCCCTCACTAACACACTGTATAAATATTAATAGATCACTGTGGCCCTCACTAACACACTGTATAATATTAATGAATCACTGTGGCCCTCACTAACACACTGTATAAATATTAATAGATCACTGTGGCCCTCACTAACACACTGTATAATATTAATAGATCACTGTGGCCCTCACTAACACACTGTATAATTATTAATAGATCACTGTGGCCCTCACTAACACACTGTATAAATATTAATAGATCACTGTGGCCCTCACTAACACACTGTATAATATTAATAGATCACTGTGGCCCTCACTAACACACTGTATAATTATTAATAGATCACTGTGGCCCTCACTAACACACTGTATAATTATTAATAGATCACTGTGGCCCTCACTAACACACTGTATAATTATTAATAGATCACTGTGGCCCTCACTAACACACTGTATAAATATTAATAAATCACTGTGGCCCTCACTAACACACTGTATAATTATTAATAGATCACTGTGGCCCTCACTAACACACTGTATAATATTAATAGATCACTGTGGCCCTCACTAACACACTGTATAATATTAATAAATCACTGTGGCCCTCACTAACACACTGTATAATATTAATAGATCACTGTGGCCCTCACTAACACACTGTATAATATTAATAAATCACTGTGGCCCTCACTAACACACTGTATAATATTAATAAATCACTGTGGCCCTCACTAACACACTGTATAATATTAATAGATCACTGTGGCCCTCACTAACACACTGTATAATATTAATAGATCACTGTGGCCCTCACTAACACACTGTATAATATTAATAGATCACTGTGGCCCTCACTAACACACTGTATAATATTAATAAATCACTGTGGCCCTCACTAACACACTGTATAATTATTAATAAATCACTGTGGCCCTCACTAACACACTGTATAATATTAATAGATCACTGTGGCCCTCACTAACACACTGTATAATTATTAATAGATCACTGTGGCCCTCACTAACACACTGTATAAATATTAATAGATCACTGTGGCCCTCACTAACACACTGTATAATATTAATAGATCACTGTGGCCCTCACTAACACACTGTATAAATATTAATAGATCACTGTGGCCCTCACTAACACACTGTATAATATTAATAGATCACTGTGGCCCTCACTAACACACTGTATAAATATTAATAGATCACTGTGGCCCTCACTAACACACTGTATAATATTAATAGATCACTGTGGCCCTCACTAACACACTGTATAATATTAATAGATCACTGTGGCCCTCACTAACACACTGTATAATATTAATAGATCACTGTGGCCCTCACTAACACTGTATAAATATTAATAGATCACTGTGGCCCTCACTAACACACTGTATAATATTAATAGATCACTGTGGCCCTCACTAACACTGTATAAATATTAATAGATCACTGTGGCCCTCACTAACACACTGTATAATATTAATAGATCACTGTGGCCCTCACTAACACACTGTATAATATTAATAGATCACTGTGGCCCTCACTAACACACTGTATAATATTAATAGATCACTGTGGCCCTCACTAACACACTGTATAAATATTAATAGATCACTGTGGCCCTCACTAACACACTGTATAATATTAATAGATCACTGTGGCCCTCACTAACACACTGTATAATTATTAATAGATCACTGTGGCCCTCACTAACACACTGTATAATATTAATAGATCACTGTGGCCCTCACTAACACACTGTATAAATATTAATAGATCACTGTGGCCCTCACTAACACACTGTATAATATTAATAGATCACTGTGGCCCTCACTAACACACTGTATAATATTAATAGATCACTGTGGCCCTCACTAACACACTGTATAATATTAATAGATCACTGTGGCCCTCACTAACACACTGTATAATATTAATAGATCACTGTGGCCCTCACTAACACACTGTATAATATTAATAGATCACTGTGGCCCTCACTAACACACTGTATAAATATTAATAGATCACTGTGGCCCTCACTAACACACTGTATAATATTAATAGATCACTGTGGCCCTCACTAACACACTGTATAAATATTAATAGATCACTGTGGCCCTCACTAACACACTGTATAATATTAATAGATCACTGTGGCCCTCACTAACACACTGTATAATTATTAATAGATCACTGTGGCCCTCACTAACACACTGTATAAATATTAATAGATCACTGTGGCCCTCACTAACACACTGTATAATTATTAATAGATCACTGTGGCCCTCACTAACACACTGTATAATATTAATAGATCACTGTGGCCCTCACTAACACACTGTATAATTATTAATAGATCACTGTGGCCCTCACTAACACACTGTATAAATATTAATAGATCACTGTGGCCCTCACTAACACACTGTATAATTATTAATAGATCACTGTGGCCCTCACTAACACACTGTATAATATTAATAGATCACTGTGGCCCTCACTAACACACTGTATAATATTAATAGATCACTGTGGCCCTCACTAACACACTGTATAATATTAATAGATCACTGTGGCCCTCACTAACACACTGTATAATTATTAATAGATCACTGTGGCCCTCACTAACACACTGTATAATATTAATAGATCACTGTGGCCCTCACTAACACACTGTATAATATTAATAGATCACTGTGGCCCTCACTAACACACTGTATAATATTAATAGATCACTGTGGCCCTCACTAACACACTGTATAATATTAATAGATCACTGTGGCCCTCACTAACACACTGTATAATATTAATAGATCACTGTGGCCCTCACTAACACACTGTATAATATTAATAGATCACTGTGGCCCTCACTAACACACTGTATAATATTAATAGATCACTGTGGCCCTCACTAACACACTGTATAATATTAATAGATCACTGTGGCCCTCACTAACACACTGTATAATATTAATAGATCACTGTGGCCCTCACTAACACACTGTATAATATTAATAGATCACTGTGGCCCTCACTAACACACTGTATAATATTAATAGATCACTGTGGCCCTCACTAACACACTGTATAATATTAATAGATCACTGTGGCCCTCACTAACACACTGTATAATATTAATAGATCACTGTGGCCCTCACTAACACACTGTATAATATTAATAGATCACTGTGGCCCTCACTAACACACTGTATAATATTAATAGATCACTGTGGCCCTCACTAACACACTGTATAATATTAATAGATCACTGTGGCCCTCACTAACACACTGTATAATATTAATAGATCACTGTGGCCCTCACTAACACACTGTATAATATTAATAGATCACTGTGGCCCTCACTAACACACTGTATAATATTAATAGATCACTGTGGCCCTCACTAACACACTGTATAATATTAATAGATCACTGTGGCCCTCACTAACACACTGTATAATATTAATAGATCACTGTGGCCCTCACTAACACACTGTATAATATTAATAGATCACTGTGGCCCTCACTAACACACTGTATAATATTAATAGATCACTGTGGCCCTCACTAACACACTGTATAATATTAATAGATCACTGTGGCCCTCACTAACACACTGTATAAATATTAATAGATCACTGTGGCCCTCACTAACACACTGTATAATATTAATAGATCACTGTGGCCCTCACTAACACACTGTATAATATTAATAGATCACTGTGGCCCTCACTAACACACTGTATAATATTAATAGATCACTGTGGCCCTCACTAACACACTGTATAATATTAATAGATCACTGTGGCCCCTCACTAACACACTGTATAATATTAATAGATCACTGTGGCCCTCACTAACACACTGTATAATATTAATAGATCACTGTGGCCCTCACTAACACACTGTATAATATTAATAGATCACTGTGGCCCTCACTAACACACTGTATAATATTAATAGATCACTGTGGCCCTCACTAACACACTGTATAATATTAATAGATCACTGTGGCCCTCACTAACACACTGTATAAATATTAATAGATCACTGTGGCCCTCACTAACACACTGTATAATATTAATAGATCACTGTGGCCCTCACTAACACACTGTATAATATTAATAGATCACTGTGGCCCTCACTAACACACTGTATAAATATTAATAGATCACTGTGGCCCTCACTAACACACTGTATAATATTAATAGATCACTGTGGCCCTCACTAACACACTGTATAAATATTAATAGATCACTGTGGCCCTCACTAACACACTGTATAAATATTAATAGATCACTGTGGCCCTCCTTA